>NC_036853.1:3123006-3155448 GCF_002910315.2 Salvelinus sp. IW2-2015
TACTTGGACCAATCCTTGTTCTGTTCATGTGTATAAGCAAGGAGAAGTTGAATGAACAAGAAAGAGAGGTGGACCCAAACCCTGCAAGACCCAGTAGAAAGTAATGAACAAGAGAGAAGGTGGACCCAAACCCTGCAAGACCCAGTAGAAAAGTAATGAACAAAGAGAGAAGGTGGACCCAAACCTGCAAGACCCAGTAAGAAATGTAAATGAACAAGAGAGAAGGTGGACCCAAACCTGCAACCCAGTAGAAATGTTAATGAACAAGAGAGAAGGTGGACCCAAACCCTGCAAGACCCACGTAGAAAGTTAATGAACAAGAGAGAAGGTGGACCCAAACCCTGCAAGACCCGAGTAGAAATGTCCATCAATGTAGTCTACAAATGGGCACTAACCAAAAAAAACATACCTCACTGCTTCTCTAACCCTAACTAAAGGGATCACTGGTTTTCTAACCCTAACTAGCCATCATTGGTTCTCTAACCCTAACCGTAACTAGCCATCACTGGTTCTCTAACACTAAACCTAAACCTAACCATCGCGCTCCCTTTTTTTTTTAATTGTTCTAGAGATTTCAGCACACAAGAATGGTTGCATAACATCAATTTGGAAAGAATGAATTTTCATTTCCTCCTGTCTTTTTGTTTGTGTGTGTGTGTGTGTGTGTGTGTGTGTGTGTGTGTGTGCTGTGTGTGTGTGTGTGTGTGTGTGTGTGTGGTGTGTGTGTGTGTGTGTGTGTGTGTGTGTGTGTGTGTTGGGGGGCAGAGGGGGGATAGTAAGTGGCACACACACACACACACACACACACACACACACACACACACACACACAAACAAAAAGACAGGAGGAAATGAAAATTCCATTCTTTCCAAATTGATGTTATGCAACCATTCTTGTGTGCTGAAATCTCTAGAACAATTAAACAAAAAAGAGGACGAGCGATGGTTAGGTTTAGGTTTAGTGTTAGAGAACCAGTGATGGCTAGTTACGGTTAGGGTTAGAGAACCAATGATGGCTAGTTAGGGTTAGAAAACCAGTGATCCCTTTAGTTAGGGTTAGAGAAGCAGTGAGGTATGTTTTTTTTGGTTAGTGCACCATTTGTAGACTACATTGATGGACATTTCTACTGGGTCTTGCAGGGTTTGGGTCCACCTTCTCTCTTGTTCATTACATTTCTACTGGGTCTTGCAGGGTTTGGGTCCACCTTCTCTCTTGTCAATTACATTTCTACTGGGTCTTGCAGGGTTTGGGTCCACCTTCTCTCTTGTTCATTACATTTCTACGTGGGTCTTGCGGGTTTGGGTCCACCTTCTCTCGTGTTATTAATTTCTACTGGGTCTTGCAGGGTTTGGGTCCACCTTCTCTCTTGTTCATTACATTTCTACTGGGTCTTGCAGGGTTTGGGTCCACCCTCTCTCTTGTTCATTCAACTTCTCCTTGCTTATACACATGAACAGAACAAGGATTGGTCCAAAGTAAACATGACTAAAAGGATCCTAGAATCCCATGTTCAATGTCAACGTGTTGAGATGATGACATACCGATGAGGCAAATCACAAGCCTAGTGATGACGGGTAGAGACCAGTTTTTATTGATAGAGATTGACTCAAGGCTGTGGCCTCTTACACAGCTTGGAAACCGAAATCCAGGTTGGGTGTATTACTCATTGATGCTAAAACATCACTGCACTGAAGGCTGAGGATGACTCACAGTTTCCAGCCTGTTTCCAAAACAGAGCATAAAGCAAAACAATGATGAGATCACCTCTCTTTGACCATGCTTTTAAGGTCAATACACTTCTGTTTTATGCCCATTGAACCTTCTCCTTAGACTTTGCAACACACACACACAAACACACGTATCACAAACAGCCTGATATACTGTATCTGCTGGACAGTGACTGTTGGTGGAACATGACAGAGAAGATGCTGGCTCTACTGATCTCAAGAAATGAGGGAGAATGGTAGTCACCTGCTCAGGGTGACACCGCACTTTTTATGCCCACATGGTGCCTCCTAATGCCACAGAAATAAACACTAGCATCAGCTCTGGCTGTATTCCTATTCATGAAATCTAACCAAGGATATAAATCCAGATTAGGAACAGAGTGCTGGAGAGAACACAGAATTATCATGAGTCACTGGAAATATCAAATCAAATGTTACTTGTCACATACGCCGAATAAAACAGRTGTAGACTTTACCGTGAAATGCTTACTTACAAGCACTTTCCGAACAACGGAGAGTTAAAAAGTATGAATAAAAAATTTGCTAATAAACAGAGTAGCAGCAGTGTGTGTGTGTTGGAGTGTCAGTGTAGTATGTGTGGGTAAAGTCAAAGAGCCCGTGCAAGAATGTCAGTGAGAAAAAAAAAGGGGGGTCAATGCAAATAGTCTGGGTAGCCATTTGATTAACTGTTCAGCAGTCTTATGGCTTCGGGGAAGGAGCTGTTCAGGAGCCTTTTGGTCCCAGATTTGGCACTCCGGTACCACCTGCTATGCGGTAACAGAGAGCACAGTCTATGACCTGGGTGGCTGGAGTCTTTGACATTTTTTAGGGCCTTCCTCTGACACCGCCTGGTATAGAGGTCCTGGATGGCAGGGAGTGATCAGCCCCAGTGATGTACTGGACCGTGCGCACCATCCTCTGTAGTGCCTTGCAGTCGGATGCCAAGTAGTTGCCATACCAAGCACTGATGCAGCCAGTCAGCATGCTCTCGATGGTGCAGCTGTATAACTTCTTGAGGATCTGAGTGCCCATGCCAAATATGTTCAGCCTTCTGAGGTGGAAGAGGTGTTTTTGTGCTCTCTTCACGACTGTGTTGGTATGTTTGGACCATGATAGGTCCTTAGTGATGTGGACACCAAAGAACTTTAAGCTTTCGACCCACTCCACTACAGCCCCGGTCGATGTGAATGAGGGTGTGCRTTCACATCAGCTCATTTGTCTTGCTGACGATGAGGGATAGGTTGTTGTCCTGGCACCACACTGCTAGGTCTCTGACCTCATCCCTGTAGGCCCTCTCATCAAAGTCGGTAATCAGGCCTACCACCACTGTGTCGTTGGCAAACTTAATGACGGTGTTGGAGTCGTAAAYGGACACGCAGTCGTGGGTGAACAGGGAGTACAGGTGGGGACTAAGCACGCACCCCTCCGGGGCCCCTGTGTTGAGGGTCAGTGTGGCGTATGTGTTGTTACCTACCCATACCACCTGGGGAGCGGTCCGTCAGGAAGTCCAGGATCCAGTTGCAGAGGGAGGTCTTTAATCCCAGGGTCCATAACTTAGTGATGAGCTTTGGAGGTCACTATGATGTTTAACACTGAGCTGTAGTCAATGAACAGCATTGTCCTGGTGGGTAAGGGCAGTTTGGAGTGCAAATTGGAGTGGGATCAGGATGTCTGGGATGATGGTGTTGATGTGAKCCATGACCAGCTTTTCAAAGCATTGCATGGCTACAGATGTGAGTGCAACAGTGCGATAGTTATTTAGACAGGTTACCTTGGCGTTCTTGGGCACTGGGACTATGGTGGTCTACTTGAAACATGTAGGTATTAYAGACTGGGTCAGGGAGAGATTGAAAATATCAGTGAAGACATTAGGTAGTCAATTGAATGATTTGAGGTCATTGGAATATGCTATGATAACGGTACTGCATGCCAACACAAGTTATGGTGAAGGACCCTTTTTTTTTCTCAAGACATTTACATATTGTGACATGACTAAATTACTGGACAGAGTTTGTTCTGCCTGGTTTGAAGGGTGATATTTGGGACATTGAGATGGGGACATTGTGTTTATGTGTCAGTGTGCTGTGTTGTGAGCTGGCTGACAGTTCCGGATAGCCATGCAAAAACATCTCCGCAATAACAGGAAGCAAGGAGACAGCTTTGGAAAAGACAACCCATTTGTGTTGAATTAAAGGCAAKTACATAGTGCTGATTGATCTGTTGCTCAAGGTATATGCCTTGATGTAATTTATTTAGTCATTAATATGCTTCTGAAGTGTTCTGTTCTCTTTCAATTCTTGCCGACCTTGAGTCAGTTTGCACCCACTCACAACACCCTCGTAGCATTCTTGTGGAATGCGCTGTCCATCATCAACAGGCTCTCTATATGGCAGGACCAGCTTTCCACCACTTCCTCAGAGGTCTGGGCCTTGTGGCGTCATGTGACATCAGACTCTTGCCCTTCTAAACATGACATAGATTGCTTGTTTTTTTGGGGGGAAAAAATCATAGAATGTGTAATGTATGTCAATAATACGACAGTATACTTCATTCCCTGTATGCTACACATTATTAWATCAAATTGTGTGTATTAATGTATTATTAAGTAATTCCCTTATAGATACTCTGGAATAATGGTAATATTTTATGTTGGTGTTTTGAGCTGCAGGAATGCCCATGCAAGTTGAGGCAGACACTACCCTCATGACATGATGGTTGCTTAGCTATGATCAGCTGTCTTAGTGCTTAGAAAGGAATTATGCCCTGAGGAGGTCCTGATTGATCATATGGAGAGGGAATGATAGGATGTTTCTCCTACACTGATTCGCAAATGCCTCCCCTTATTGAATGCATCACTAGACATGGTTATGACTGATTTTGACAACTGTCATTYCATGCTTCTGATGGTGTGACTGTGGCTATTATTACACATGGTTTAACTTGTTAACTACATCTGAGGATCAAAAATCCGTAAAACTCTATAATCACCTAGTTTATTTTAGTGTTGATTGGTCATTGAATAGGCCTTAGTGACRTTCTTTGATAAAGAAAAAACGTGCTGAAAAAAGACAAGCAAGGCACTGTTTGCTAACTTAAGCTTTACAAGGGCTTGATTTTCTGGGTGTGTTAATGTTTGCCTATAGCATATAGACGGAAGGCCTCTTGATGAAGCTGTGGGACATTTACATGTCAGGGCAGAGAGACAATGCCCTATTACCCAAGGCACTCAGCAGACTTGCCTAATTAAATAAAGGTTAAATAAAATAAATATAGACACAGTTGTCAAGCCACATATGGGGGGAATGCTACATTGGGCTGCTTATATACATTGTGTTTAACGTTAGAAACTTTTTTCCCCAGAGAGAAAACCATTCCTGGTTTAGCATCCAACTAAGCAATAATAATAAATAATATATGCCCTTTAGCAGACGCTTTTATCCAAAGTGATTTCCAGTCATCTGCTCATACATTTTACGTATAGGTGGTCCCAGGAATCAAAACCCACTACCCTGGCATTACAAGCACCATGCTCTACCAACTGAGCTACAGAAGATGTATCAGCAAGGTGATTCACCTAAAGGTTACCCAGTTGACATGTTGATTGACAAATGATTCTTGTTCGGAGCTCACGCCCAAGAATAAAACAAGGCATCTATTCTCTGCTGGAGCTGAAACCTGAGCATTGGTTACTTTTAATTTTAATTTGTAACCTTTATTTAACTAGGCAAGTCAGTAAAGAACAAACTCTTATTTACAATGATGGCCTACACCGCACTAGCGGTTCTGGGGGGGGCAGTGCCCCTGTGACAACAATTTTGGACCCTCTTGTGGCCCCCCTAAATGTGGAGTATGAAATAATTTTTACAGAACAAATTTTTGCTATCGTTCTTGTTTTACATCCGTTAGTAATGTAACTGGTCCCTCTAACAGTACAACTGGCCCCAGCTTGGCCACCCCAGTTGAAATGGTCTAGAACCGCCACTGCTACACCGGCCAAACTCAGACAACGCTGGGCCAATTGTGCGACGCCCTATAGGGCTCCCAATCACGGCCGGTTGTGAAACAGTCTGGATTTGAACCAGGTTGTCTGTAGTGATGCCTCTAGCACTGAGCTGCAGTGTCTTACACCACTGCACCACCTGGGAGCCCACAAGAGGCAGCATCACTGAACCACTTCTGCCATAGGGGGCAGCATCAGATCACTGGGACATTTGGTGTCAATGCTATTCCTGGGATCTTGTGACTCAGATGTTAGTCATTCTTGTAGTCAGTGCTTCATCATATGAAAATGACTCATAGATCRCAATACTCAAGAGAGTATGATTGCTGTGCATGTGGTAGCAGGAAAATGGCTATGACCAGCTAACATTATTCCAAAACATGAGTATGGGCTCATGTTATTGTGATGAGCATTGTTTGGAGAGTAGTTTATGTATGACTAGTCAAACTTCACAACACAGACCTCATTAATATACAAAAGGTTTATTTGAWATTTTGGTATGAAAAATAATCTCCCACCATTACTTCACCCATTTGAATTTAAACTCACATTTCAGTCTCATTGAAGGGATTMATGAGATTTAAAATTGAATCAACCACAAGTTCATTTGTTTTCATATTTTTCAATAGATAACCAATACAGAACAATTGTGATATTTTCTAAATGACAAATTACCGGAATGCAAAAAAGGCCATGTAGAATTTTATTTCTGGGATTTCCATGAATTGATAAAATAAATAAATAGCCACAGTGTGGAATGTCTAGTACAAATAAATAATTTTACATGGGAGAATGTACATAAATATACATACTAATAGTAAGAAGAAAAGAAAGTCGATGAATATTGCATTGATTGTGCATTTCACACACAGGTCCCAGCCAAGCCCGGTGCTGTGTAGTGTCAGCAGAGATGGGGTACAGAAACGCAAGTGTATGAAACCCTACGAAGCCATTGAGAGAGGTTTTGATGCTTTCAGTACACATTCAGAGAAACAGATAATAAACCCCATTTCCACACAGCTGTGCAGGCATTTACAGTGAAAGAGCAGCAGAAAGTTTGTGTTGTGGATGAGTGTGCGTTTCAAGTATTCCACCATGTCGGTGGGCGGGATCCTGCGTCACATGGTCCTGTCATGGGATTGGCTCTTAGCAAGACGGGGTTACTCTGGTTAGGTATTTCTCAAGCAACAGAGAACCCAACACAAGATTCATATGACTACAGCCACACCAAAGCAGCAAAAAAATAAAGGCACTCCAAATCAACGAAAATACAAAAACAGAGTTCATACTCTATAAGAGCAGCCAGGAGATCTGATATAAGGGGGTTACAGAACATGAACCAGCTAAAATTAAATCTTGAAATAAAAGAATGCTGGTCAAACCACCCAAGTGACAAGTTCCCAGGTGAGGAAACATTTCCTCAAAACAACAATGACAGAGTTAGAGGGAAAACCTTAAATTATAGTTGCCAACGAAAAGTCCTGTTAACTCGCTCTATTCGAGACTGAGGACCCACAAGTCTGCAAAAATGTCCCCTTCACACAACAAGGTTGCCCAATCAGAGGCTCTCTTTGCTTGAGTTTGTGCTTGATGAGGAGTCAGGGATAATTGCATGCAGGGTGATGTCACAACCCTCTGTTTTTGAGTCGTCGATTGGGACACGCATCCACTGGTGGTCAAAGATCTGCTCCAGTGTGGGTCTGTCAGAGGGCCTGAGGCAGAGGCACAACTTGATCAGTTGCTGACACTCTGGAGAGAGAGAAGGAGAGGTTTAACACCTGAAACCCACTGGAGAGGACCAACACAGGCAGGCAGGTTGACAGACATAAGCTGTAAATTAAAGGATAGAGTGAGACACGTACCAGTAGATACTTTCCTCCTGAAGAACAGGCATCCCCCGAGGATCTCCTCGTCTTGTTCAAAGGGTATGTCGCCACACACCATGTCATACAGCAGCACGCCAAGTGACCAGACCGTTGCAGACCGACCGTGATACCTATGGAATCGGATCCACTCTGGCGGACTGTATACCCTCGTGCCTGAAAAGGGGGGAAAATACAAATACAATTTAACATTTCAGAAAGTGGTACTAATATTTGAACCTAAAACTGAAAGACATAGGCCGACAGTGCACTTGTGTGTCATAAACCCACCCTTGGATGTGAACCAGACTGCAACACCATAAAGGAGCTCTGTCAGCTGACAGCCCTTGAGAAGATCTCAATTGCATATGCCTCATCTCCTTCTCAAAACCCATTGGATGAGAAAGCCAGAGGTCCCGCCCCCCTGACCTTCTCCTCCAATGGGGTTGAGAAGGAGAGAGGATGGGAGTGGAGAGAGGACTCGGAGTATGCAATTGAGATCTTCCCATAGAAAAACCACCAGCGAGCCCCCCCCCCCAGTGTCTACACTGTCTGCAAATACAGACCAGAAAATACTAGGGGGAAGACTAAATACTGCACTATAGCATCCTACACTTCCACCCCATAACAAAGAACCCCTTTCCTCCTTAGCGTGACCCCCGCAAGGTCTCTATTGACTTGGACACCAAACAAAAACTGGAATGCGTGATGTGGGCCTTCAGGTGCATCCAAGACTCAGGTTTCACAACAAACAGATGTTAAATGGCAGCTGGCCATTTTTAAAACAGTCAATCATTAAAAAAGTGCAACAATGTGTATATTCCCATTCTATGAATCTACAGGCAATGTTACACATTGTTATTAACATTTAGTTTAACAAAGTATGAAATTCAATTGAACTAGGATTTACAATAGATATGTCCATAGCCTTACAAAAAAAGATACGGGACCATTAACGTTAAAATGTGGCCTCAATAGACGGATAGGCTATAAGCAAGGTGTGAGAAAAAGCTGCATCACTATACAGGTTGCTTTGGATGTGAATTAAGGTAATTCCAATGGCCTATATTCGTCAAATGACTACATTATCCGCCAGCGGGGGAAACAAAGTAGCCTGTATGTGTTAAACTGCAGCAAGTCGAGGAACACACGTCATGGACCTACCGTCAAAGTCTGTATAAACGGTGTCCTTGAGAATCGCCCCCGAACCAAAGTCAATGAGCTTGAGTTCTCCGCTACGTAGATCCACGAGCAGGTTCTCATCTTTGATGTCCCTATGGACCACTCCACAATTGTAGCAATGTCGTACCGCTTCCAAGACCTGACGGAAAAATCCACGCGCTGTGTCTTCCTCCAAAGCCCCTTTCTCGGTTATATAGTCAAACAAATCCTTGACAGTCTCCGGTCGTTCCATGATTATTAACCAGCCATCGGGTCGCTCGTACCAATCAATCAGCTTTATAACGCCTCGGAAAGTGGTTCCCACCTTTTTCAAGAGCAGAATCTCCAGAGGCACCAATGAACCATTCTTTAAAATGAAACAATAGTATATGGTTACAATGTAAACCCAAACAATTTGCAGGAATAACCTAAAATAAATAGCACATACTACAAAAACGTGTAGGCTATAATACTTACAAGGGTACCCCATTCCGTAACTCTCTCTTTAGCTACATGTTTTACAGCAACCTGAAATAGAAAAGGAATAGTGATCATGAGAACCGCATCAGTGTGGTCGCAGCGAACATTGCTGCCATGTGGTGCGATCAAAACAAAGCAGTTTAAAAATGTTCCAATTACCGGCAAACAGTCTGAAATCCTACTACCGGCGTAGACCGTACCGAATCCCCCGCTTCCTAGTACAGATCCCACTTGGTATATTTTATCGAATGGCTCCTTCTCCACCTTCACTGTTAATTAAATTAAAAGAGAAAAAAATGTAGTTGCAATCTCAAACAACCTTCAGGCACAAAATGCGCTCCAGCACGAGGGTTTCAAAATGGCTCCAGATTTAAGGTCAGACTTGCCGGCAAATCCTCCAATGCCTGACATATCAAATATTCACAAAACTATATTGGAAAACATTCCATGTAATAGCCTACATTAATAGCTACCACTAATGCCCAATTATTGACGCAGTCGGTTCATATCACGTGGGTCCAACTGAACTGTAACGTTATAGGAAATAACCTAATATCACATAATTACGTAGGGAAATCCCATACCTTGCTGAAGCTGTATTTTCACTGGCAAATCCATGTTGGACGTGCTGCAAATATGTGAAAATGAGCCAAATTTGGACAGTAACATTATTACTCGTCCCCAAAAATAAACTCCAAATTCAGGTTCTGAAAATGATGTCCAATTGAGCACGAGGACAACGAAATGCCAAAAATAAAACGCAGATCAGTCTTTAATTTCACAGCGAGAATAACGTTGAAAAGTAGTATTCCAACAAATAATATGTTGTTCTTCCCTTCAGATCAAAATCCAGAAAATGCTTYCTTCTGCGCACATGTGTTATTGTGAGCGTTAAAAAAGTACCAGTCGGCCACTTCGAGATGTGCTGGATGATTCTCCCCGCGCACTCTGTAATCTCTGGCTGTAACGAGGTCGAAGCTACTCTTTAAAACCAATATTATTACACGTAAAGGGAGTAGCGTAGATCCCTCCGCCTCCTTGTTTTTTCTTCAAATTAGAGTATTAATTTATCCGATTTCAAAGACCTCACGATTGTTTCAACAAATCTAAACCTTGATGAGTTGACAAATATAGACTCAAACTCAATTCTAAAATGTATTTAAAAGACATGCACTATTTTCCTGTAGTAAGCCCATGAGACGCCCAAGGATCTTGTGACTGAGTAGTGCATTGTTCCATGAGAAATGGTTCATTCTATCCGGGTTCCTTGGGACCTTCCTTGGGACGTTCCCTACCCTAAATCCTACCCTAAATCTTAACTATAACCCCTTTACCTAACCCTAACCTTAACCATTATCGTAACCATTTTACATTTCAACTTCATTGGGGTAAGGAAATAGAGGACTGATTTGTGTCCAGTCCAATTGAGCCAATCCTATTTCCGGCACAGAAACCATAATATGTTGGTGACCAAGAATAGAATAAACAGGAATATTAATTTAACTGCGGGCCTATGTTGCGGGAATGTATTTTCCCCACCTTCTCACTTGAACTTTGGAAATAGATCATAATAAAGCATATGTAAAGTTAATTAGTAGATGTATTTTCCATTTTCCATGGCATTAATTCAATTGTCCATCAAAATGTCCTCTTTCCCTAAAATGTTGATACTGTAAGAAGAAAATCCCTAACAGGATTGTATTGCTTCAGTCAGTCAGTGGTGCAAAGTACTTAAGTAAAAATACTGTAAAGTACTACTCAAGTAGTTTTATTGTGGTATCTGTACTTTACTATTTCTATTTTTGACAACTTTTACTTCACTACATTCCTAAAGAAAATAATTTACTTTTTACTCCATACATTTTCCCTGACAACCAAAACTCGTTACATTTCCAATGCTTAGCAGTACAGGAAAATGGTCCAATTCCCGCACTTATCAAGAGAACAATCCTGGTCATCCCTACTTCCTCTGATCTGGTGGACTCACTGAACACAAATGCTTGATTTGTAAATTATGTCTGAGTGTTGGAGAGTCCCCCTGGCTACCGATAAATAAAAATTGTGCCGTCTGGTTTGCTTCATATAGGTCATTTGAAATGATTTGTACTTGTACTTTTTATACTTAAGTATATTTGAGCAATTACATTTATTTTTGATACTTATGTATATTTAAAACCAAATATTCTTAGACTTTTCCTCAAGTAGTATTTTACTGGTTGACTTTTATTTGAGTAACTTTCTATTAAGGTATCTTTACTTTTACTCAAGTATGACAATTGGGTACTTTTTCCACCACTGCTGTCAGTGCAAATAATTGTCTATAGAGGAAGCTAAAATGATAATAGGCAGTGTGTACTAATATTCATAGTATGTCAATGTTTATCCAATTATAGAATACCCCCAATTAATGAACTCCCACTCAATGTAACACTTGACTATTTATGCCAAAGCACTGTTTTCCTATGTCTGTGTGAGCTAAGTGGATAATAAAGTGGTCACTGTGTGTTGGAATTTTTGTCAAGACTACAAAGACAATTTTAACATGTACTATATTGCAACCTATTTTGATGAACCAGATAGTCTTTCTGCAATATTCTTGTGGTTTCAGTCCCCCATAGAAAGCAAGAGGATCAGCCAACCATGTGCCATGATGCACTGTGTAGTGAATTTCCCTGATGGATCCCGTTCCCCCATCATCTGTCTGGAGGACGTGCCACAGTTTGTTCCTGTGTGTGGGGGGGGGCAAGTCTAAGATAAGTCAAGGTCTATGATGCAATTTTTTTATTAATTGTTACATGGCAGATGTGGGTCTTTGAGGACTTTGTCTTAATGAATAGCAAAATGTGTTAATGCTTAACATAGAGAGTTATAGAGCAGATAATTGTTATCCTCTGCAGACTTATTATTATTATTTTTTTTAAATATATATATATATATATACAGTGGGGAGAACAAGTATTTGATACACTGCCGATTTTGCAGGTTTTCCTACTTACAAAGCATGTAGAGGTCTGTAATTTTTATCATAGGTACACTTCAACTGTGAGAGACGGAATCTAAAACAAAAATCCAGAAAATCACATTGTATGATTTTTAAATAATTAATTTGCATTTTATTGCATGACATAAGTAATTTGATCACCTACCAACCAGTAGAATTCCGGCTCTCACAGACCTGTTAGTTTTTCTTTAAGAAGCCTCCTGTTCTCCACTCATTACCTGTATTAACTGCACCTGTTGAACTCGTTACCTGTATAAAAGACACCTGTTCACACACTCAATCAAACAGATTCCAACCTCTCCACAATGGCCAAGACCAGAGAGCTGTGTAAGGACATCAGGGATAAAATTGTAGACCTGCACAAGGCTGGGATGGGCTACAGGACAATAGGCAAGCAGCTTGGTGAGAAAGAAACAACTGTTGGCGCAATTATTAGAAAATGGAAGAAGTTCAAGATGACGGTCATCACCTCGGTCTGGGGCTCCATGCAAGATTTCACCTCGTGGGGCATCAATGATCATGAGGAAGGTAAGGGATCAGCCCAGAACTACACGGCAGGACCTGGTCAATGACCTGAAGAGAGCTGGGACACAAGTCTAAAAGAAACCATTAGTAACACACTACGCCGTCATGGATTAAATCCTGCAGGCGCAAGGTCCCCTGCTTAAGCCAGTGCATGTCCAGGCGTCTGAAGTTTGCCAATGACCATCTGGATGATCCAGAGGAGGAATGGGAGAGGTCATGTGGTCTGATGAGACAAAAATAGAGCTTTTTGGTCTAACTCCACTCGCCGTGTTTGGAGGAAGAAGAAGTATGAGTACAACCCCAAGAACACCATCCCAACCGTGAAGCATGGAGGTGGAAACATCATTCTTTGGGGATGCTTTTCTGCAAAGGGGACAGGACGACTGCACCGTATTGAGGGGAGGATGGATGGGGCCATGTATCGCGAGATCTTGGCCAACAACCTCCTTCCCTCAGTAAGAGCATTGAAGATGGGTCGTGGCTGGGTCTTCCAGCATGACAACGACACGAAGCACACAGCCATGGCAACTAAGGAGTGGCTCCGTAAGAAGCATCTCAAGGCCTGGAGTGGCCTAGCCAGTCTCCAGACCTGAACCCAATAGAAATCTTTGGAGGGAGCTGAAAGTCCGTATTGCCCAGCGACAGCCCCGAAACCTGAAGGATCTGGAGAAGATCTGTAGGGAGGAGTGGGCCAAAATCCCTGCTGCAGTGTGTGCAAACCTAGTCAAGAACTACAGGAAACGTATGATCTCTGTAATTGCAAACAAAGGTTTCTGTACCAAATATTAAGTTCTGCTTTTCTGATGTATCAAATACTTATGTCATGCAATAAAATGCAAATTAATTACTTAAAAATCATACAATGTGATTTTCTGGATTTTTGTTTTAGATTCCGTCTCTCATAGTTGAAGTGTACCTATGATAAAAATTACAGACCTCTACATGCTTTGTAAGTAGGAAACCTGCAAAATCGGCAGTGGTATCAAATACTTGTTCTCCCCACTGTATATATTTTTTAAATGTATTTATTGAATATCCGAAACATACAATATGCTTGCAGTGAAGCCGCTCAACAACTACATCATACCAGTCATCCAACAGATTCCCATTCAGAGCGACACACAGAAGCATCCAGGGTCAATGCACTGCTCAAGGGCACGTTGACAAATCTACCACCAGGGTAAAAAACGTGAACCCGAACCCTCCAAGATCCCCCCACAGTACCCCAATAGCTGTCCCTCAACCATTCGAGACCCCTCCCATAGTCCCCCCCAAGAAGAAAAATAAAAAATACAACTAATTATATTCCCCACCGCCAAGAACCCCCCACTGCACCAACAACCAAGAGAATGAACTGAAGAGAAGAAAGGAAAAGACAGAAGAAAACAGCAAACAACAAAGCAAAAAAAWAAATAATAATTATACATTTAAAACAAAGGACATCAAGGACAATTAAAATCATAACAGCTTTGTCAACTGTATATGTTTGTGTATATGTCTGGCACTATTACATGTATGTGTGTGTTCTTGTATGTGTTTATTTGAATGAGAGTGTGTGTATATGCATGTGTACAAACACCTGCACGGCATCAGCCTCAGGCAAACCGGCATTAGTTGAAAAACTCTGCCCCTCAGTGTCATTCAAACGGACTTTTTATTATGTTTTAATATATATWTTTTTTTTTATTTAAAAAAAAAACTTTTATCTTTGACCATCATTCTATCTCCCACACAGCAACTCCACTCCCACTTGTCTTCAATTCCACATCCTAACCCTCAGCTTCCCTCAGCCCATCCCATCTATCTCTGCTGGCCACCCACTTCAGGTTTCTACGCAACACATATCTTTCAACTATGCTGTGATGTTTAACGTACAATTTCAATCTATCTAATCGAATAGAATCCACAGATTGCGAGTTGAAGATAAATACTTTAACTAAGAGTATTAGTATATTAGTAAATGACTGACCCGGTCTCTTCAGATCTCCTAACAGTACTATTTCTACGGTCAATTTTAGATCAATGCTATGCATTTTCAGCCATTCCTGAACCTGAAACCAGAAACAGGCTACCTGAGGGCAATACCAAAATAAATGGTCTATTGATTCTGTATCCTCACAACAAAATCTGCAGAGCTTCGATGATTCTATGCCCCAAATATTCAACATTTTGTTGTTGGCAAGAATTCTATATAATAATTTTAGCTGAAAAGCACGAAGTCATGAATTTTGCGTTGTTTTATATATCAACTCATACTCATACCATGGAATCGGTACATCAAAATCTCTTCCCAACTATTTTGCAATTTGTATGGCACAGTTGTCAACATCCTGGTCCTCAAATGAAATTGGTATATTTTCCTATTTATGCTAGTTTTATTCCTCCACCAATTTTGATCCTTTATATTGGGCAGACAGACCAGTTCCCTACCTCCTCCCGCTGCCACCTGCCTCCTCCATTTTGGGGGTAATGCTGTAATCAATTTGTTGTACTCTTGGATTGAGCAAACCTTCCTTCCTCTGCAGACTTATTAATTGGTGTGTGTTATTCATCCTCTGAAATACTTTCCGATTATGCATTTGTTATAATGCATAAATCCAGAAAATATATTCTACATTTTAACACCAAAACTTCTCAAGACACACTGCCAAACAGGTTTCAAAACAAACTATACTGAACAAAAATATAGACGCAACATGTAAAGTGTTGGTCCAATATTTTTAATTTCATGAGCTGAAATGAAAGATCCCGGGAAATTCTCCATACGCAAATTTTTATTTTATTTCTCTGTGCACAAATTTGTTTACATCCCTGTTAGTGAGCATTTCTCATTTACCTAGATAGTCCGTCTACCTTACAGGTGTGGCATATCAAGAAGCTGATTACACAGGTGCACCTTGTGCTGGGGACAATATTGGCCACTCTAAAATGTGCAATTTTGTCACACAACACAATGCCACAGATGTCTCAAGTTTTTATGGTGCGTGCAATTGGCATGCTGACTGCAGGAATGTCCACCAGAGCTGTTACCAGATAACTGAATGTTAATTTCTCTACCATCATCACCCACAACATCGTGGACCTCTACATCCACAGCCCAGGACCTCTACATCTGGCTTTTTCACCTGCGGGATCGTCTGACACCAGCCACCCAGACAGCTGATGAAACTGTGGGTTTGCACAACAGAAACCATTTCATGGAAGCTCATGTGCGTGCTCGTCATCTTCACCAGGGTCTTGACCTGACTGCAGTTCCACGTCGTAACCAACTCCAGTGGGAAAGGCTCACCGTCGATGGCCAATGGCATGCTGTAGAAGTGTGCTCTTCACAGATGACTCCCAGTTTCAACTGTACCGGGCAGATGACAGACAGCGTGTATGGCGTCGTGTGGGCGAGGTGTTTGTTGATGTCTATGTTGTGAACATAGTACCTCTTGGTGGAGGTGGGGACTATGGGATTGGCAGGCAATAGCTACAGACAACAAACACAGTTGCATTTTATCGATGGCAATTTGAATGCACAGAGATACCGTGACGAGACCCTGAGGCCCATTGTCGTGCCATTCGTCCGCCGCCATCACCTCATGTTTCAGCATGATAATGCGCAGCCCCATGTCGCAAGGATCTGTACACAATTCCATAGCCTGCATGCTCACCAGACATGTCACCAATTGAGCATGTTTGGGATGCTCATGATTGATGTGTACAACAGCGTGTTCCAGTTCCTGCCAATATCCAGCAACTTCGCATCGCAATTGAAGAGGAGTGGGACAACATTCCATAGGCCACAATCAACAGCCTGATCAACTCTATACGAAGGAGATGTGTCGCGCCACGTGAGGTACTGACTGGTTTTCTATTCCACTCCCCTATCTTTTTTTWAAAGGTATCTGTGACCAACAGATGCATATTTGTATTCCCAATCATGTGAAATCCATAGATTAGGGCCTTATGGATTTATTTAAATTGACATATTTTGTTATATGACCTGTAACTCAGTCAAATCTTTGAAATTGATACTTGTTGCATTTATATTTTTGTTCAGTGTAGCTTTATTTTGTGGTAAAATTTTAGATTTCAAACTAAAATCATAAATATGGCTGTAAATTCCTTTATTTAATCTGTTGAGAAGTCAATATTACCCACCCCTGATTGGACTCAACCTTGAGTAATGTTTATTGTGTGTGTCACTTTTGTTATACAGTCGCTCTATATAAATTGAGATAACCAATTAGTGTTCTCAAGGGCAAGTGGTTTTAAAAGTGCAAGATCAGAGGCGACTAGGACAACTTATCTCAACAACTTGCTATTATATAAACGTCACTGTTGATATGGCTGCTATAATTAGGTGCAGGAGCTTTGATCTTGGAGGTCATGCTTGAAAAGCTCAGCTATGTACAGAAGTTTAACCTTTGTTTAGGATTTCCATTTTTAATTGAAATGTGCGGCTCTTGTGATCAAGTGTGGAACTTTGGAATGCKGTTGTGAGTGTGCATCTCTTTCATGTGACATGTCGCATGTTTCAAACATTTGCACTATTTCCCAAGTCATGTAACCTATGGAATCATGTACACTGTAATGGGGTTACTGTGAATTTGACATCAGCTTACAGGCAGCTCTGTGGCAAGTAAAATGATGTGTTTCATATTACAGACCACCTACTGTAATAAACTGTAGATACAGTATCAAAGCCGTCAATAAGGGCTGACCCCTGGTGGTGAYCCCACTCTCCGAGGGTGTCTCAGGGGGAGTGTGAATGTGGGATATACAAAAAACACATCCATTTCACACCACACACATGTACAGGTGTGAAAGGTTGCTGTTGATAATGGCAGACACTGGCCGTGACCCCACTCTCCGAGGGTGTCTCAGGGAGAGTTGGAATATGGAAAAACAATATAAAACAAATATAAGCACCCACCAAATTATTATTATTATTACGTAGGAGCCCCACAGTCCAAGGGGATAAAATGATGCTTAGTCATTCTGATTTCAGAATCATTGAACGGACATTTTATGTTGCTTTCTTAAGATGCATCTCCTCATATTTTACATAACTGAACCTTGACAATATGCAAAGTATTGCCAGCCAATGTGATCAGTTGATAAGGTGGAATGTGATGAGTTTCTCACTAAATACACATGATTTGGTGGTACTTTAACATGTCTGAGTCCACACAGTTGGTTGAATATGATTTGGAAAGATTGCCTTTTTCTTATTCAATAAGACGTACATGTGGCTAATGATATCATCACGATCAGCTGTGTGTGATCGTGATCATGCGTGCATGATCTTTGTTAAGCATGGTTATTAGTCTATATTTATACGTGTGTCTCTCTCTCACACACAGACAAACAGACTGTCTATTGAGGTAATGCGCTTTCCTGAGTTGCTTTTTAAATTAGGCTGCTGTCTGAAATAATGTTACATAATGCTGTCACACCAAGCACTGTCATAGTGCTACAGCCTTGCATAACTGTTTAATAATAGATGGATAATAGTAATTGCAATCAACTTATTAATAATATAATAATTATAATACTTATTATTGCTCATATATTCCTTTTTACATGTCGAGATGATTCAGAAACCTTTCATAAGGACATTTCTTTCTATAAAAGAATGGCAAAAGGGTTATGACACATTTGGCAAAGCATGAGATGTAAGACCTTTTATATCAGATTTTTACAAACTCGTCCTCACCCTAGCACTACACAGCTGATTCAAATAATCAAAACTTGATGGTGAGTTTGGGACACCATGTTTTATATCACTATAAATAGCATGATTTGGTTTATAAATKATTTGTGCAGCATCTATGCAGTGCTTAGAAAGACTTCATGAATGCTATAAAAAAAAAGCCTTATAAGTTGTTGTTTGTTTAACGTGGGACCTTGTGAGAAGGTCAAAGTAAGTGGGCAACTCTAGAGTATGGCCTACTTTACGGAACATTTGCAACAATGGAGGCTGCCGTTTTAGGGTTGGGTCATGAAAAGGTGGGCAGTAAGTACCAAGTCCCAGGTAAACATTCACTTGATTTCCTAACCCCTCCCCTTGCTGCTGACGCACAGTGTTTACTCCTAACAGGCTGTTCAGGACAGTGTGTGCTTCACATAAACACCAGGAGAAGGGACAGAAATGCCCAGAGGGCTGAAGCAGAGGACTTTATAAAAAACTAAATCTTGTTTGATTGTGCTGCTGAGAATGAGATTTATAGCAATATACTTTGCGCCCAACACAGATTCTGTGGTGCCACACTCCTGTGCCTGTTGCGATGTGGCATGCTTCCCACCTGAACTTGGCCCAGTAAACCTTTTGTAATGTGAAAGGCACACAAAACAGAGTGTGATTTTGAAATGTGAAACAGATTTGATGCATTTTACTACTAAACTGTAATTGGGGCTGGAGCTTTATTTTCACCCAAGAAAACATGTCATGTGGGTTGATGATTGCTGTTTATGTCTGCATTAGTTGTCTTTTCAATTTGATCAAATGTAACGTAATAAATTACAGTAGCATCTATCTACTTTTCTAATTAGTGGTTCACAGCGAAACCCACAGAAACTAGAGGCTGTGAGTAACTTGGTCAAAAGAATGGCACCGATTGGCCTATAGGTGCTGATGTTATAAGCAGTCTCACTTAAACCCTCATGTCCGTTGCCCCATTTGACCTAGAGACTTGAAACTTTGTATGTAGGTGTCTTTCCTCATGCTGAACAAATGTGGTATGTAGGCCCATTGTACATCTCTTAACTTAGCTTGAAAAGGCTAAGGGATTGATTAAGAGATGGCTGAGTTAATGATAAATCAGAAAATCCGATTTTACGTGTACATTTAAATCCACTCCAAAATGGCAGATCAACTTGAAACTTTTTAGGGTAATCGAAGATTACCACGATGAGCCATGTTGAATTATGCATTGATATCTTAAGAAATAAAGAAACAATTAACAATTCACTTTTTTGACTATTTTTTAAATAATCCCCAAAAATATTATTCTCATGGACTAAAAGTCAGATTCACTCCAAATTTGGTCTTTGGACTCATCACAACAGTCCCTTAAGAGTTTGAGAAAATAACGTTGATGCATTCAAAGATGGCTACACTATACCAGTAGATGCATATTAGCACTACTATGCTAAAATAGCCTATGAAAAATGTAAAACATCTTCTTCTCATGAACCATAGGACCAAATGACTTCAAATGTGGAATATAAGGTCATGTACATGTCTTAACTTAGTAAGCTAACGGATCGGTCAAAAGATGGTTATTGACAAATCAAACATCAGATTTTACATGTCCATTTAAACAACTGTAAATCCACTCCACAGTGGCTTATCAACTTGAAACTTGTCATCGCTATCATGGACGTGCCTAAGATGTACCTTAATGAATTTGTTATTTATATTTTATAAACAAGGAAACTATTAACAACTCATTCTTTGCATGTGTAAAGCTAATGCTTAAAATCATCTGCAATCATCTTCTACTCATGAACCATATGCCAGATTCACTCCAGATTTTGTATTTAGACTTTTACATCAGTCTTTAATGGAAAGAATTGTTTCTGCATTCAAATATGTCCGCACTGTACCTATAGGTGCACATTAGCACATTTGCTAATGCTAAAAATGCTTTAAAAATCTTCTTCTCATGAACCATAAATCAGAATGACTCCAGATTTGGTAAATAGATTCATTGAATTAGCCTCTAATGAATTTGAGAATGATTAGTTGCTGCTTTCAAGCCATGCTACAACACTTGATAGCACCATATCACACCAGGGMTATACGAACTGAACCAATGGACATGGGACCATGACATTTGGTATGTAAACCTTATGTATATGTTCTTAGAAGCTGTGTGTATATAAAATCACTGCAACCTTAGATGGCTGCAGCAGACCAGTTTGAGGCATTATAGATGTCATTGGCACCAGTGGCACCGTAGGATACGGAGCTTCCCAAAGTCAGGGAGCGTGGTCGACAAACGGATTGGGAAGTAGGTCCCAAAGGGATCTTCCTAGCGTTGGAGGTGAGCAGTCATTACTCGTGTGAGACACTTACTGATTCTGTTTTCTGTTAGAAACATTCACAGCCAAGGGAAGGAGGCAAGGTTCACTTTTGAAAGACTCGCTCTCCGTTAAAAAATATTTCCTCCGAATCCACTGATTCGGGTCACTCATCTGTAGAATGTTTTTGTRTTTCCCCTGCATGCTTGCTTTCCGTTTCCCAAATTTTTCTGTTACATAGACAATGAGACACATTTTATTTTCATTACACAGACAGACAGTTCCTCTCTCAATGTGAAAAATCTTTAAAACACTCCCAACCGATAACCACYAAACCTCGGTGTGAAATARAACATTGTCATGCTCTGACCCATATCTCCAGTGGCGACCCGTCATTCAGGGCAGGTGGGAMWTTTTTTGGGGGGGGCTTACTGGTTTTGAATTTTATTTTGACATTAATACGTGTCACATATCAGTTTACAAACAATGTAAACATTTATATTTTTAAATCATTGAGTTAATAAAGCTGCATACAGCTCAGTGTTCTGTCACTCGTGGGAGCAGTACTGTACGTCACCGCCAAGTCTAAGGGTAGAGCTCGAAATATCAAGCCCCTTGGATGCTGCCATAGAGTTACATTAGAAGTGCCCATCCAAGAAGACTCAAGGTCATTGGCCACAGACAAAATGATGTCAAATCACGTTATATGTACAGTAGCTTTGATTGGACTGAATCTTAGCTAGCGGTCATCATGATGAATCAAGTCGACGATCTACTGGTAAATCCTCTTTAATCCTTGTCAAATGAAGAGAAATAATGAAGAGAAATTATAGATAAAACGTATCGGTGCTCATCGGCCATTGGACATAAACATTACACAACAAGTTGGAAATCGCAAATTCAACAATGAGTGGTTTGGAAGGAATCAGTGACAGTGGCCAACTGCAAGCATTGCAAATCAATCACTAGCCTGCTATTCAGTGGAGTGGCTGTGTGGTCCCAAATCTGGGATTAAGCGTCTCTTTTCCAAGTTTAAAATGATAAACATTCAACATTGRCCATGATGTCAATGAAGCATGATTTGTGCCACTCTCAAAACAACTGTTAACTCGGAACTGCAAAAACATGACTTCAGTGAGTTCAAGGCAATCCGGAAAAAACGAGCTCCGACTGGGAAATACGTTTTGAACGGTCATCCAACTCGGAAATGAAAGTCGGGAACTCTGGCGTCTTTGTAGAGCTATGACCTGAAGATCAATGACATCATCATGATTCAACCTTGTTTTTTTCAGAGTTCYCAGTTGTCTTGAAAGCACCATAAATCCAGAGAAGGCTAGACTTTGATGGCAAAATTTGCCCACGAAGGACCGCCGTGCCACCTTCCTGTTCAAGTGAGCGCAGCACAACAAGGTGAGTCCAGAAATGTATTGTATGCTGCTGCATAAATTATGTAATATACCAGGGAGATATGTATACTGTAGCTAAGAAAGTAATACTAAGTGTATGTTGTGTAGTAAGCTGTTAGTAGCCCATGTGCCTCACCATAATATTTTAATCTGTTTTCACCTCTTAATTTCGCCTACTGTTCTGACTTGGTGGTGCACATGTAGCCTATAACCTGTTTTAGAGAAATGTAATCATAACATTTTGAAAGAGCTTTCATTGTCTGCTTATATGCCCCCTTTATTTAGCCTACAGTTCTGACTTGGTGTACATGGAGAACACAGTAAGAACGGCCCATGTTCTGAATTCTGTCACTGTACATTTCAAAAGTGCTAAACAAATAGTTATATTGACTACGTCCGTCCTAGCTCGCTCAATAATGTCTTAATCGAAATTACTCTTGTCGTCCACATATTCCATAATTTGTCCATCTCAATTGTCAGTAGAAACCACATTTGTTTAAGCACGTCAACCATATCAGCTATGTTTTTTTAAAGGCAGTAAATGAGGCTGAATGAACTGTTTCGCTGCCAGACAAGGCTCCGCTGATAGGCAGGTGTAGCAGTGGTAAGGTGTTGGGACTGCTGACTCTGCTGTTGGGACAGCTTTATGTAGACCCTAACAGTTTGTGGGCACCATTTGTCACCATTATAATTAATGTATTGTTTAGTGTTGTGTTGTGTAGTGGCTTTGCTGGCATGCATCCCACTTTTATTATTTTTTTGCCCCACCAAGATTTACATGTTAAAATCGCCACTGCATATCTCCACATAGTTATACAAACATGCGCACGCAATGGATGTGGTTTGATGTGGATTACAATTGAAGTTACCTGCTGCAGTATATCTCCGAGTTCTGTGCTCAGCTCTTTTGCTGGCAGTTGCTCTTGGTGTATCATACAATGCGTCCATATGGGAGACACATTCATAATTAGAGTGCAGAGGCTTGCCTGCCGCCCCGCCATAAATGGAGCCTCTTCTGTGCAAAAGCCCACCATTCGATCCCATGGAATCTCTTTTTCTTCAATATARCCACGCAGCACACTGAACATCCCCTGTACCGTTTCATCCTCGGGAATCGTGAGACAAAACAATATGTCCTCGTGAATAGCATCTACTGACATGTATAGCAAACAAAAGTCAATGCATGGGCATTTCAGCCCTCACAGCTAACGTACATTTGAAGAGCATAAGCTGGGGAGTTTTTAAGTTTCTTCTTGATTGCTAGCAGTAGCATACATTCTTTGTTCAACAGTGTTATCAGGACAAAGGTATTGATGTGAGTTTCTGTGCCTCTGCCTCCCCACACATTGTTTTCACCATATCAATTTGGGTCCGGTAATATCTGAGTCTCTGCAATAGTGTTTGGTTTCATAGTGTAGCGGGCTTAGCCATTCACTGTGGGAATGATTCAAGTGTGACCTTTTCCCATGATCTAAGGATGCTCTCTGGTTGAATTTTATCTTTTGGATTTAAATAATTTTCATTATATTTTGAAGGTTAACYATATTACAATGATTTTGAGATAATGGTCTGGGGCTGTTTTTCATTTTTGGGGTAGGCCCCTTAGTTCCAGTGATAGGGAATCTTAACACTACAGCATACAATAATTTTCTAGTCAATTCTGTGCTTCCAGCTTTGTGGCAACAGTTTGGGGAAGGCCCTTTCCTGTTTCAGCATGACACTGCCCCCGTGCACAAAGCGAGGTCCATACAGAAAATGTTTGTCAAGATTGGTGTGGAAGAACTTGACTGGCCTGCACAGAGCCCTGACCTCAACCCCATCGAACACCTTTGTGATGAATTGTAATGCTGCCAGACCTCACTAATGCTCTTGTGGCTGAATTGAAACAAGGTCCCGCAGCAATGTTCCAATATCTAGTGGAAAGCCTTCCCAGAAGAGTGGAGGATGTTATAGCAGCATACTTTTGGTCATATAGTGTAAGTGTTATCAAACAATGAAACATAGCTATAGGATATAGTGCAGAAACAAAGGGTCTTCCTCAGGTGAAACGCCTTAAATAAAGTCTTCATCAAGCTCTCTCTCTCTCTCTCTCTCTCTCTCTCTCTCTCTCTCTCTCTCTCTCTCTCTCTCTCTCTCTCTCTCTCTCTCTCTCTCTCTCTCTCTCTCTCTCTCTCTCTCTCTCTCTCTGCAGGAGGGGTTGATGGGGAAGGTCATGAGGGCAACACACAGTCAGGAAGGATGTCCTGGAGTCTGGGAGACAGAGTACACACTAATCTCCTACTAAGACAGGAGATGACTGTCTAGAGACATCCCTTCAATATATTATTTAACATTTTGAGCCCAGCTTGGCATTTAGCTTTACAGTCATTTTTACCAAAAATCTTTATCTTTAACTCTGTTGTTTACGAAATGARACAAATAACATTTTATTTTATCTGATGTTGAGACTCATACAACTCTAAGGGCTACTTTTATCAATTTCCACTGAAATCTTTACAAAAATGTTAACATCATCAATGTGTTCTTTTAGTTATTTCCATTTGTGAAGTGCTCTCGTCATGTGACTGAGTTTTTGTCTTATAGTTGCCTCCACTAGGAGCTGATCGGAACAATTCAAGTAAGCCATACTTGATTTGGATAGGTTTGACTAGATGCATTACATTCATTCCCTGCTGTGTATTGAGTCACATGGGATTCATCTTGACGAGGAGTGGTGCCATGGCATGTGAATGTTAAATCAACCTGTTCCCATGCTCCCGGTTTTGTCTAGAAGGGATAGAGCGTTTGTCAAAACTTACTTTTCGTAGCAGGTTTAGGAGAACTTACACAGCAAGTTAGGAGAATTAACATAGCAGGTTAGAAAAATTAGGTTAAGGTTAGGAAAAGGGTTAGGGTTAGGGTTAGCTAAAATGCCCAAGAACACAACTTTTGATGTAYATTTTCTAAAATCTGTATCCCTTCTAGTAGTGACCCATGCTCCCTTACTATAGGCAAATTAGGCTTGACATGTTGTGCTTACTATTGACTAAACAAGTGGAGTTGGCCTCAAAGTGAACATGATAGGGGAAGGTACAGATGTAGGATCTTAATTTGAGCTAGTTTCCTACAGCAGGAAAATAATCCTGCAGCAACAGGAAATGTGAATTATTATCTGGATTATAATGAATGGACATTTTTGTAGGGGCCGATACATTTTTGGCAAGGGAAWATCTGAAGTCTGAAATTTCAAAGTGGAAATCACAAAGTTTAGAAACCTTTTTAAACCTAAAATACACCACAAGTTTTACATTTCCTGCATTGCAAGAATGTTCTCCTGCAACAGGGTGATCAAATTAAGATCCTACATCTGTACATCAAGCCAGGTTCCTAATGCAGCTTTGGTTCCTAATGCTGTTAGTGAATGTATTCTTCCGTCCCATAAGTATTTATGTCACATAAGTATTTTAGTGAGCCTGGCCCTATGCTTTTTGATTCTCTCCCAAACATTAACCTCTACTGGATCGGTGTGTCTCCCCATGGGACGTTTAAGCTAATGTAGGCTAATGTAGGCTAATGTAGGCTAATGTAGGCTAATGTAGGCTAATGTAGGCTAATGTAGGCTAATGTGATTAGCATGAGGTTGTAAGTAACATGAGCATTTCCCAGGACATAGACATATCTGATATTTACATTTACATTTAAGTCATTTAGCAGACGCTCTTATCCAGAGCGACTTACAAATTGGATATGGGCAGAAAGTTTAAATTCTTGTTAATCTAACTGCACTGTCCAATTTACAGTAGCTATTACAGTGAAATAATACCATGCTATTGTTTGAGGGGAGTGCACAATTATGAACTTGAAAATGTATTAATAAATCAATTAGGCACATTTGGGCAGTCTTGATACAACATTTTGTACATGAATTGAACATAAACATCAAAGTGTTTMCTTTCAAATGGTATCAAGAATATGCATATCCTTGCTTCAGGTTCTGAGCTACAGGCAGTTAGATTTGGGTTTGTCATTTTTGGCGAAAAATGAAAAAAAGGGGCGGATCCTTAAGAGGTTTTTAAATTATCCTGTCTATTATATCAGCTGTCCTTTGTTTGTCATGCAGGCCTCGTAGTTTGTTCTCCCTTTCTTTCTCTGGGTCCCATGAACGAAGCGCTCCTTTTCTCCTTCATCACATGCCAAACCTATTAGGGTAGAGCTGCTGATGGCTTTTTATGAGACACCTTGGAGCAATCTGGAGCTTCTGTTTATTTTTGTCTTTTGTATACGAACATACTTAGGAGCCAACCATTTGTGAGCACAGGGGAACAAAAGACTTGTCTGTACCTGTGTCAGCTAATTTGTGTTGCTTCGTCCCGCAACAAGCTGTTGTTTACAGACGTTGCCAGGTGTCCGTTGCCTGGTGTCCTTGATCGACCAAATCTAAACTATTCGGTTTTACTAAAATAACGTTTCCAGTCAACAGAGGAATATCCAATATCTCTAGGAACAATAACTACGATTCGACATGTTGAATGTGTCGTTTGCTATCAAATAAGCGTTTAAAACACATTTTTAACCAGGGTCTCCCATTTTCCGCCTGTGGGCTGCCATTGTAGTCCATTCTAGACCATGCAGTCATGCGAGAGTAAGCTACAATGCAATCTCCCACTTCTACAGGCGGAAAATGGGAGACCCTGTATAAAAACGAGTTTTAAACACTTATTTAAAAAGCGAAGAACACGTTCAACATGTCGAATCGTAAGTATTGTTCCTGAAGAGATTGGATATTCCTCTTTTGACTGGAAACCTTATTTTTGTGAAAGAATAGTTTAGATGTGGACGCCAGGCTATAGAAGCTTTCGCATCGAGCCGTCTGTAAACAATGGCTCGTTGCGGGATGAAGCAAAGTTCTGTGCAGATAGCATTGTATTTGTTAGCAATTTGGCGTTCATGGGAGAATACATGTGTTACCAAACATGCCAAATTCAATGTTTTTTTTTAATGGTTTAAACCCGTAACATGAATATGGACATCAACGTACAATGACATTTTTATTATCGTCAGTAAAATAAATCCATGTATCTTTTAAAGGTTGCTTGCTTCCCCTTGCTTCTTTTGACGAGAACGGGTTTCGGGGCAGTGTGGGTTCGATCATTTGGATAATGTGCCATTTAATTGCACTTCCTTAGCTTGTCAAAAAAAAAAACTGTTTCCTACTTCTGCAACTTCTCCTCTGCCTCTCTTGACCTCTATCACTAGATCTTTCTATACAACACCATTATCTTTGGACTGCAGATTTCATTARCATGGACTCAGTCCTAAATCCTACTTTAGTAACATGGTGTACCTTTACAATAACATGGTTTGCTTTGCAATAATGGGCGGTGGGTAGCCTAGCAGTTAAGAGCGTTGGGCCAGTAACTGCAAGGTTGCTGGTTTGAATCCCTGAGCCCACTAGGTGAATAATCTGTCGATCTACCCTTGAGCAACGCACTTTATCCTAAGTACTCGTGTATGTCGCTCTGGATAAGAGCATCTGCTAAATGTAATAATGTTATATCTTATATAGATAGTGACGGAGCAGTGTGTACCTTATGAAAGTGCAGTTTAAGCGTTTGTGTACTGGCTGAGGTTGAATGAGGACAAGCTTAAAACTGGCTCATTCAATTTGGCACTGTCTCGAGCGGCAAGGCAAGCATCCAGTCCTTTCTACTGTACATAGAAATTAAAGGTACCTTGAAGAGAACAGTTATTTGCATCCAGCTGAGTAGAATGTCTCTCTCTCTCTCTCTCTCTCTCTCTCTCTCTCTCTCTCTCTCTCTCTCTCTCTCTCTCTCTCTCTCTCTCTCTCTCTCTCTCTCTCTCTCTCTCTATATGTATATATATATGTGTGTGTATGAGCTACATACACTTCAACTCAAAATATAAACAGTTTTGACATAAATTAAATGCACATTATTTCCAGGTCAGAGAGGTGGAAGTAGGCCAAGTGTTGATTAAAGCTTGGGGAGACAGGGCGGAGATTCCGATGCCTAGACCTGCCTTACTCTTTATTGAAAAACGTTGTGATTCAGGTATGATTCAGGTGTGATTCCAGTGGTATGTGTCTAAGCTTCTCACTTATGTGTTATTGTACAGTTTCCCCCAGATACTTTTCCCGTATTGTCAGCTAGTTTCCTTTGACATTCACCTCTCAACATAACTCTTCCTTTTGTCTGACATTTACACAAGTGACTACTAGTTTGAACAAATATCACTGCACTTGAGTAGTATGTGTGTGTGTGTGCATTTGCATGTGTGTGTGTGTGCTGTCTGTGGAGAGAGATTGTGTGTGCATGTGATATTGTGAGAATGTGCGTGAAGCATGTGCATGTGTGGGGGGCGTGTGTGTTAGTATTTATATGCAACCCCCCACACACACACACACTTGAGAGGGTTCGAGGAGGATATAAGCAGTCAGACCAAATATAGGCCTGCTTTAGTGGGCGGGCTGCCAGGGTGTCAGTATGGTAGTAAAGACCACACACTCCGTCCCAGCGGAGATAAAATGGAGAGTGGTGGAGTGTTGGCGTCACAGGGATTTAAGGAGTCTATCGACATTTAAGGAGAGGGTCACTGAACCACTTATTACCTACCTCTAACAAGCCCCGCTGTGCAGTGCAACTCTACAAGGACTTGTGGAAAGAAAGAAAGCAAATTCTTCCTCTGGCTTTGTCACACTGTGCAAGGATATAAACAACAGAGGAGGCTGGTGAAGGGAGGACTGCTCATAATAATGAATGAATTGGAGTGAACGGAGTGGGTATCAAACACATGGAAACCAGGTGTTTAATGTGTTTGAGGCCATTCCATTACTATGAGCTCATGTTCCCCATTTGAAGTGCTGCCAGTAACCACTGATAAACAAGAATAGGGGACACATTTGAAGAACTATCAAACTGGGGTATCTTATTTCCAGAGAACCCATCTTTAAATTGGTAAATGTATGGAATAGAATGCTAGTTAATCCGAGGTTATTGACTCATATAACCCTGGCTTAATCCTTGTGCTTGGGCTAAACTGTGATACGACTAAAACTCCTCTCAAGCCCTCAGAAGGTGTAACATTGATGTTATGCTCATTTGTCAAACGTAGTAGCCACCTGAATCCCTGTTACCTCAGATCTCAGCTGGAATGACAGGCAGCTTTGAGCTTAGATAGCCTTTGTTGTCTGGGTCTGGGTTGCGTCCCTGTTGATGCAAACTGAGTCCAGCGGTTTATTTCAAGCTGAGCTTTGAAGAAAGGGAGAGCCCTTGAACAACTGTTTCTAAATAAGGCCAGTGTTGGGAACCTTTACGCACGCACACAGACGCACCCTTTCCACTGCTCCCCCGCTATCGACCACCAGGGCGCCCGCTGAAGTGCCTGACGTGATCCTGCAGCTTCATTAAAGGCTCCTTTGGTCTTGGTCACTTGACGGGAGCTTGAAAGAGAGTGATGACTGGAGACTGGGGATGGTTGAGAATAAAACACAGCTGTTTTTAAAAAGCTGTCAGAGTGTGTGTCTTGGGGGGGGATTGTGTGTGTAAAACTACTTTAGCATGTGTATTTGAGGGAGCTGGTGCGTGTTTGTGTGTTACCAGTTACAGACTGGAGGGCGACTGTGTGTGTGTTTATAGACCAGAGACAGACATACACTATACATACAAAAGTATGTGGATACCCCTTCAAATGAGTGGATTCAGCTATTTCAGTCACTCCCGTTGCAGACAGGTGTATAAAATCGAGCACACAGCCATGCAATCTCAATAGACGAATATTGGCAGTAGAATGGCCTTACTGAAGAGCTCAGTGACATTCAACGTGGCACCATCAGAAAATGCCACCTTTCCAACAAGTCAGTTTGTCAAATTTCTGCGCTGCTAGAGCAGCCCTGGTCAACTGTAAGTGCTGGTATTGTGAAGTGGAAATGTCTAGGAGCAACAATGTCTCAGCCCCGAAGTGGTAGGCCACACAAGCTCACAGAACAGGGACACCGAGTGCTGTCATCGGTTGCAACACTCACTATCGAGTTCCAAACTGCCTCTGGAAGCAACAAGAACTGTTCGTCAGGAGGTTCATGAAATGGGTTTCCATGGCCGAGCAGCCGCACACAAGCCTAAGGTCAATTTGCACARTGCCAAGCGTTGGCYGGAGTGGTGTAAATCTTGCCGCCTTTGGACTCAGGAACAGTGGAAACGCATTTCCTGGAGTGATGAATCACGCTTCACCATCTGGCAGTCTGACGGACAAATCTGGGTTTGGCGGATTCCAGCAGAACGCTACCTGTCCCAATGCATAGTGCCAACTGTAAAGTTTGATGTAGGAGGAATAATGGTCTGGGGCTGTTTTTCATGGTTTGGGCTAGGCCCTTTAGTTCCGGTGAAGGGAAATCTTAATGCAGCATACAATTACCTTCTAGACGATTCTGTGCTTCCAACTGTGTGGCAACAGTTTGGGGAAGGTCCTTTCCTGTTTCAGCATGACAATGCCCCCGTAAACAAAGYGAGGTTCATACAGAAAATGTGTGGGAGAACTTGACTGGCCTGCACAGAGCCCTGACCTCAACCCCATCGAACACCTTTGGGATGAAATGGAAAGCCGACTGCGAGCCAGGCCTAATCGCCCAACATCACTGCCCGACGTGACTAATGCTCTTGTGGCTGAATGTAAGCAAGTCCCCGCAGCCATGTTCCAACATCTAGTGGAAAGACTTTCCAGAAGTGAGGAGGCTGATATATCAGCAAAGGGGGGACCAACTCCATATTAATGCCCATGATTTTGGAATGTGATGTTTGACAAGCATGTGTCCACATACTTTTGGTCATGTAGTGTATCAATAAAGAACACACCTCTTTTAAGCTGTGTATGGCTCCCTCCGATTCCCTTCCATCTCCTAATTAAATGAAAATGTACCTCTTTCACCTGTCAGTATATCAGTGCACTTATTCCTATATGTAGCACAAAAGCTCAGATTACCCCACCCCTGATAGCATCATGACCTCTCCTTGACATGCAAGTTCTTGTGGGATGAAGCGTAATAACGTCTGGTCCTGGGGGAAAAAGAGCTTTACAAAGATGTAGCCAGCTGTTCCTTTTCTGTTCCGGCCTCTGCTCCTCCTCCTCCTCCTCCTCCCCCTCACTCTTCACCGGAAGTTATCATGTCTGTAGCAGCTGGGGTATATTAAGAAATGCAAACAATGGGGCTGGAGCAAACACAGAAACAATTCAGAGATACTGCACGGCGAGTGTGTGTAAACTTGGCAGCAGGGTCCAAGGTGGCAGCTTGTTTGTGAAGGATGCATAGTTAAAGAGTCACAGATGAGCAGGCAGGGGATGTCTGGGAGGAACACACAGAACTCTGAGAAGCTGTCTGTTCTAGTCTCTGTCACTCTCTGTTTACCCCGTCTTTTGGTTCCTGTCTGGGACTGTCTCTCCTTGTGTCTATCTCTGTGGTAGTTTCTGTAATTGATATATCATTGACGGAATCGATCCGTATGGTCTTTCTTATCCTTTTCTGTGTGTGTGTGCGTGCATGTGCGTGCCCTTGAGTGTGTGTGTGTGTGTGTGTGCGCACGTGCATGCGTGTATTTCCGCATCTAAGTATCTTTGACTGTCTCTTTCCCTGTTCCCTGTGCTCTGCATCTGCGTCTCAGACATTGTGTTGTCTGTGTGCTGTAATTGGGCCTGTGTTTATGATGTTTTTTTCCACTATGAGGAGACTGCTGATGTGGCAGCTGAGCCGACCCGAGGACCAGACACAGGAAATACTCTAATTAGCACATAGCCTCTGAAAAATGATTTACAGATGCTGTATCTTATTTTGATCATCCTGTTGTTGCAGGAATTTTAAAAGGCTTCAAAGGTTTGTAATTTCCACTTTAACAAATCTGACTTGATTTGCCCTAACGAAAAATTGATCAACCCCTACAATTGTTTTTCCATTAATTCAAATCCACATAACAATTCAAATGTCCTGTCGCTGCAGGATTATTTTCCTGCTGTGTGAAACTGGCTCAAATTAAGACCCGACATCTGTGCTAACAAGCTGCTGCTGCACTAAAGAAACTCAGTTTAGATTATAGGTACATTCAAAAGAATAAAGTCTTGTACTGAGGGGTCTCTATATTTCCTTGCAAAGATGTTCCAACAAGAAATATCATTTCCATAATGGGAGCAAAGATAACCTCTTCAGAATGTCATTTGGTGTAGCCTTAGCTTCGAGAGAAAGTCATCTGACAGAGTAATTCAAACCAGATTGCCTCCAACACAC
>NC_036853.1:3155473-3193910 GCF_002910315.2 Salvelinus sp. IW2-2015
AACACACACACACACACACACAACACACACACACACACACACCACACACACCACACACACACACACACACACACACACCACACACACACACACACCACACACACACACACACACACACACACACACACACACCACACACACCACGCACACGCACTCACACACACATTCCAAGCATCCCCCTGAGGTTGTTAACCTCATTGTGCGTATCATTCCAAGCTGTGCACACTGAGGGAGTTTCACGTTCCCTCCAGTCACCAGTGAGGTGTGAGTCTGAGGTAACACGAGCATGTCAGAACCCATACCGCTGAGGCTTGGGCAGACACCGCAGAGAATTAGGGAGAAGGGAGAATATATAACTATTTGAAAAAAATATCTTTGGATCATCTAAAATCTATCAATAATTTACCAAGGTGGTAGATGGATTCTTAAGCACAGTTTCATTTTTGCTTACCTCAAATCCATTCTGGGTCAACCTACCTATCTGCATATTCCAGTTCTGAAAACAGCCTAGTATCAGAATATAAGCTATATTTACATGCAAATGCAGAATTTGGTTGAAAGGCTCTAGAAGAGCAATCTTTTAGTTGCATAATCCATTTACAATTAATCAAAATTCAATATAAAATAAATGTTCTCCAAAGTCCCATTTTAGCCCCAATCCAACTTTCCATTCATATCCAATCTCCCTGTTGCCTAACTACTATACTGTGTGGTAACGTTTAACAACTTTTTCTGGCCTGTGTTGATTGTGGCTAGATACATTCAAAACTCTATTGACACAATCTCAACAGATTATGCAATCTCTACTGCACTCCACCCTGCCTTTCCCACTTGGACAAAAGGAACACATACGTGAGAATGCTATTCATTGACTACAGCTCAGCGTTCAACACCATAGTGCCTTCGAAGCTCATCACTAAGCTCCCTGGGACTGAACACTTCCCTCTGCAACTGGATCCTGGACATACTGACAGGCCACCCCAGGTGGTGAGTGTAGGCAACAACAAATACGCCACGCTGACCCTCAATACGGGGGCTCCTCAGGGGTGCATGCTTGGTCCCCTCCTGTACTCCCTGTTCACCCACGACTGTGGCCGTGCATGACTTGAACACCATCATTAAGTTTGCCAACAACATGACTGTGGTAGGTCTGATCACCAATGATGATGAGACAATCTAGAGGGAGGAGGTCAGAGACCTGGCAGTGAGGAGCTAGGACAACAACATCTCCCTCAACATCACCAAGACAAAGGAACTGATCACAGACTACAGGAACGGAGGACCGAGCACACTCCCATTCACATCAATGGAGCTGAAGTGGAGTGGTTTGAGAGCTTCAAGTTCCTCTGTGTCCACATTTTTTATTTATTTTTTATTTATCTCACCTTTATTTAACCAGGAAGGCCAGTTGAGAACAAGTTCTCAATTACAACTGCGACCTGGCTAAAATAAAGCTAAGCATTGCGAAACAAACAACAACATTGAATTACACATGGAATAGACAAACGTACAGTTAATACACAATGGAAAAAATCTTTAAACATTGTGTGCAAATGAGGTAAGTTAGGGAGGTATGGAAATAAATAGGCCGTAGTGGCGAAGTAATTACAATTTAGAAATTAAACACTGGAGTGATAGATTCGCAGAAGATAAATGTGCAAGTAGAGATACTGGGGTGCAAAGGATTTTTTTTAAATAACAATATGGGGATGAGGTAGTTGGATGGGGTATTTACAGATGGGCTATGTACAGGTGCAATGATCTGTGAGCTGCTCTGATAGCTGATGCTTAAAGTTAGAGGAGAGGGAGATATGAGTCTCCAGCTTCAGTGATTTTTGCAATTCGTTCCAGTCATTGGCAGCACAGAACTGGGAGAGAAAGGGGCCAACGGAAGAATTGGCTTTGGGGTGACCAGTGAATATACCTGCTGGAGCGTGTGCTACGGTGGGTGCTGCTACGGTGACCAGTGAGCTGAGACAAGGTGGGGCTTTACCTAGCAAAGGCTTATAGATGACCTGGAGCCAGTGTGTTTGGCGACGAATATGAAGCGAGGGCCAGCCAACGAGAGCATACAGGTTGCAGTGGTGAGTGCTATATAGGGCTTTGGTGACAAAACAGATGGCACTGTGATAGACTGCATCCAATTTGCTGAGTAGAGTGTTGGAGGCTATTTTGTAAATGACATCACCGAAGTCAAGGATCAGTAGGATAGTCAGTTTTACGAGTATATGTTTGGCAGCATGAGTAAAGGAGGCTTTGTTGTGAAATAGGAAGCCGATTCTAGATTTAATTTTGGATTGTAGATACTTAATGTGAGTCTGGAAGGAGAGTTTACAGTCGAACCAGACACCTAGGTATTTGTAGTTGTCCACATATTCTAAGTCAGAACCATCCAGAGTAGTAATGCTGGACGGGCGGGCAGGTGCGGGCAGCGATCGGTTGAAGAACATGCAGTTAGTTTTACTTGCATTTAGAGCTGTTGGAGGCCACGGAAGGAGAGTTGTATGCATTAAAGCTCGTCTGGAGGTTTGTTAACACAGTGTCCAAAGAAGGGCCAGATGTATACAGAATGGTGTTGTCTGCATAGAGGTGGATCAGAGAATAACCAGCAGCAAGAGCGACATCATTGATGTATACAGAGAAAATAGTCGCCCGAGAATTGAACCCTGTGGCACCCCCATAGAGACTGCCAGAGGTCCGGACAACAGGCCCTCCGATTTGACACACTGAACTCTGTCTGAGAGTAGTTGGTGAAGCAGGCGGGGCAGTCATTTGAGAAACAAAGTCTTTTGAGTCTGCCATAAGAATACGGTGATTGACAGAGTCAAAAGCCTTGGCCAGGTCGATGAATACGGCTGCAAAGTATTGTTTTTATTGATGGCAGTTATGATATCGTTTAGGACCTTGAGCGTGGCTGAGGTGCACCCATGACCAGTTCGGAAACCAGATTGCATAGCGGAGAAGGTACAGTGGGATTCGAAATGGTCGGTGATCTGTTTGTTAACTTGGCTTTTGAAGACCTTAGAAAGGCAGGGTAGGATAGATATAGGTCTGTAACAGTTTGGGTCTAGAGTATCTCCCCCTTTGAAGAGGGGGATGACCGTGGCAGCTTTCCAATCTTTGAGGATCTCAGACAATACGAAAGGAGGTTGAACAGAATAGTAATATAGGTTGCAACAATTGCGGCAGATAATTTTAGAAAGAGAGGGTCCAGATTGTCTAGCCCAGTTGATTTGTAGGGCTCCAGATTTTGCAACTCTTTCAGAACATCAGCTATCTGGATTTGGGTGAAGGAGAAATGGGGAGGCTTGGGCAAGTTGCTGTTGGGGTGCAGGGCTGTTGACCGGGGTAGGGGTAGCCAGGTGGAAGCATGGTCCAAACACACCAACACAGCTGTGAAGAGGACATGCATCACTCTTACCCTTCAAGAGGCTGAAATGATTTGGCATGGGCCTCAGATCCTCAAAGATCTTCAGCTGCACCATCGAGAGCATCTTGACTGGCTGCATCTCTGCTTGGTATGGCAACTGCTTGGCATCTAACCACAAGGCGCTAGAGAGGGTAATGCATTTGGCCCAGTGCATCACTGGGCCGAGCTGCCTGCCATCCAGGACCTCTATACCAAGCAGTGTCAAAAAAAATCAAAGACTCCAGCCACTCAAGCCACAGACTGTTCTCTCTGCTACCGCATGGCAAGCAGTACTAATGCACCACGTCTGGAACCAACGGACCCTGAACAGCTTCAAGCCCCAAGCCATAAGACTTCTAAACAAGACTGCTAAATAGCTAATGAAATGACTACCAGGACTACCTGCATTGACCCTTTTATGTGGACTCTGGACTCTACCCACACACTCACACATGCAGTTGAAGTCGGAAGTTTACATACACTTAGGTTGGAGTCATTAAAACTCGTTTTTCAACCACTCCACAAATTTCTTGTCAACAAACTATAGTTTTGGCAAGTTGGTTAGGACATATACTTTGTGCATGACACAAGTCATTTTTTCAACAATTGTTTACAGACAGATTATTTCCACTTATAATTCACTGTATCACAATTGCAGTGGGTCAGAAGTTAACTACACTAAGTTGACTGTGCCTTTAAACAGCTTGGAGAATTCCAGAAAATGATGTGTACCTGTGTGTATTTCAAGGCTTCCTTCAAACTCAGTGCCTCTTTGCTTGACATCATGGGAAAATCAAAAGAATCAGCCGAAACCTCAGAAAGTAAATTGTAGTCCTCTTCAAGTCTGGTAGATCCTTGGGCAGCATTTCCAAATGCCTGAAGGTACCACGATCATCTGTACAAACAATAGTACGCAAGTATAAGCACACGCACTCACACACACATTCCAAGCATCCCCCTGAGGTTGTTAACCTCATTGTGCGTATCATTCCAAGCTGTGCACACTGAGGGAGTTGTCACGTTCCCTCCAGTCACCAGTGAGGTGTGAGTCTGAGGTAACACGAGCATGTCAGAACCCATACCGCTGAGGCCTTGGGCAGACACACACGCACTCACACACACATTCCAAGCATCCCCCTGAGGTTGTTAACCTCATTGTGCGTATCATTCCAAGCTGTGCACACTGAGGGAGTTGTCACGTTCCCTCCAGTCACCAGTGAGGTGTGAGTCTGAGGTAACACGAGCATGTCAGAACCCATACCGCTGAGGCCTTGGGCAGACACCGCAGAGAATTAGGGAGAAGGGAGAATATATAACTATTTAAAAAATATATCTTTGGATCATCTAAAATCTATCAATAATTTACCAAGGTGGTAGATGGATTCTTAAGCACAGTTTCATTTTTGCTTACCTCAAATTCATTCTGGGTCAACCTACCTATCTGCATATTCCAGTTCTGAAAACAGCCTAGTATCAGAATATAAGCTATATTTACATGCAAATGCAGAATTTGGTTGAAAGGCTCTAGAAGAGCAATCTTTTAGTTGCATAATCCATTTACAATTAATCAAAATTCAATATAAAATAAAATGTTCTCCAAAGTCCCATTTTAGCCCCAATCCAACTTTCCATTCATATCCAATCTCCCTGTTGCCTAACTACTATACTGTGTGGTAACGTTTAACAACTTTTTCCTGGCCTGTGTTGATTGTGGGCTAGATACATTCAAAACTCTATTGACACAATCTCMACAGATTATGCAATCTCTACTGCACTCCACACTGCCCTTTCCCACTTGGACAAAAGGAACACATACGTGAGAATGCTATTCATTGACTACAGCTCAGCGTTCAACACCATAGTGCCTTCGAAGCTCATCACTAAGCTCCCTGGGACTGAACACTTCCCTCTGCAACTGGATCCTGGACATACTGACAGGCCACCCCAGGTGGTGAGTGTAGGCAACAACAAATACGCCACGCTGACCCTCAATACGGGGGCTCCTCAGGGGTGCATGCTTGGTCCCCTCCTGTACTCCCTGTTCACCCACGACTGTGGCCGTGCATGACTTGAACACCATCATTAAGTTTGCCAACAACATGACTGTGGTAGGTCTGATCACCAATGATGATGAGACAATCTAGAGGGAGGAGGTCAGAGACCTGGCAGTGAGGAGCTAGGACAACAACATCTCCCTCAACATCACCAAGACAAAGGAACTGATCACAGACTACAGGAAACGGAGGACCGAGCACACTCCCATTCACATCAATGGAGCTGAAGTGGAGTGGTTTGAGAGCTTCAAGTTCCTCTGTGTCCACATTTTTTATTTATTTTTTATTTATCTCACCTTTATTTAACCAGGAAGGCCAGTTGAGAACAAGTTCTCAATTACAACTGCGACCTGGCTAAAATAAAGCTAAGCATTGCGAAACAAACAACAACATTGAATTACACATGGAATAGACAAACGTACAGTTAATAACACAATGGAAAAAATCTTTAAACATTGTGTGCAAATGAGGTAAGATTAGGGAGGTAATGGAAATAAATAGGCCGTAGTGGCRAAGTAATTACAATTTAGAAATTAAACACTGGAGTGATAGATTCGCAGAAGATAAATGTGCAAGTAGAGATACTGGGGTGCAAAGGATWTTTTTTAAATAACAATATGGGGATGAGGTAGTTGGATGGGGTATTTACAGATGGGCTATGTACAGGTGCAATGATCTGTGAGCTGCTCTGATAGCTGATGCTTAAAGTTAGAGGGAGAGGGAGATATGAGTCTCCAGCTTCAGTGATTTTTGCAATTCGTTCCAGTCATTGGCAGCACAGAACTGGGAGAGAAAGGGGCCAACGGAAGAATTGGCTTTGGGGGTGACCAGTRAAATATACCTGCTGGAGCGTGTGCTACGGGTGGGTGCTGCTACGGTGACCAGTGAGCTGAGAYAAGGTGGGGCTTTACCTAGCAAAGGCTTATAGATGACCTGGAGCCAGTGTGTTTGGCGACGAATATGAAGCGAGGGCCAGCCAACGAGAGCATACAGGTTGCAGTGGTGAGTGSTATATAGGGCTTTGGTGACAAAACAGATGGCACTGTGATAGACTGCATCCAATTTGCTGAGTAGAGTGTTGGAGGCTATTTTGTAAATGACATCACCGAAGTCAAGGATCAGTAGGATAGTCAGTTTTACGAGTATATGTTTGGCAGCATGAGTRAAGGAGGCTTTGTTGYGAAATAGGAAGCCGATTCTAGATTTAATTTTGGATTGTAGATACTTAATGTGAGTCTGGAAGGAGAGTTTACAGTCGAACCAGACACCTAGGTATTTGTAGTTGTCCACATATTCTAAGTCAGAACCATCCAGAGTAGTAATGCTGGACGGGCGGGCAGGTGCGGGCAGCGATCGGTTGAAGAACATGCAGTTAGTTTTACTTGCATTTAGAGCTGTTGGAGGCCACGGAAGGAGAGTTGTATGGCATTAAAGCTCGTCTGGAGGTTTGTTAACACAGTGTCCAAAGAAGGGCCAGATGTATACAGAATGGTGTTGTCTGCATAGAGGTGGATCAGAGAATAACCAGCAGCAAGAGCGACATCATTGATGTATACAGAGAAAATAGTCGGCCCGAGAATTGAACCCTGTGGCACCCCCATAGAGACTGCCAGAGGTCCGGACAACAGGCCCTCCGATTTGACACACTGAACTCTGTCTGAGAAGTAGTTGGTGAAGCAGGCGGGGCAGTCATTTGAGAAACAAAGTCTTTTGAGTCTGCCAATAAGAATACGGTGATTGACAGAGTCAAAAGCCTTGGCCAGGTCGATGAATACGGCTGCAAAGTATTGTCTTTTATTGATGGCAGTTATGATATCGTTTAGGACCTTGAGCGTGGCTGAGGTGCACCCATGACCAGTTCGGAAACCAGATTGCATARCGGAGARGGTACRGYGGGATTCGAAATGGTCGGTGATCTGTTTGTTAACTTGGCTTTTGAAGACCTTAGAAAGGCAGGGTAGGATAGATATAGGTCTGTAACAGTTTGGGTCTAGAGTATCTCCCCCTTTGAAGAGGGGGATGACCGTGGCAGCTTTCCAATCTTTGAGGATCTCAGACAATACGAAAGAGAGGTTGAACAGAATAGTAATATAGGTTGCAACAATTGCGGCAGATAATTTTAGAAAGAGAGGGTCCAGATTGTCTAGCCCAGTTGATTTGTAGGGCTCCAGATTTTGCAACTCTTTCAGAACATCAGCTATCTGGATTTGGGTGAAGGAGAAATGGGGAGGCTTGGGCAAGTTGCTGTTGGGGGTGCAGGGCTGTTGACCGGGGTAGGGGTAGCCAGGTGGAAAGCATGGTCCAAACACACCAACACAGCTGTGAAGAGGACATGACATCACCTCTTACCCTTCAAGAGGCTGAAATGATTTGGCATGGGCCCTCAGATCCTCAAAGATCTTCAGCTGCACCATCGAGAGCATCTTGACTGGCTGCATCTCTGCTTGGTATGGCAACTGCTTGGCATCTAACCACAAGGCGCTAGAGAGGGTAATGCATTTGGCCCAGTGCATCACTGGGGCCGAGCTGCCTGCCATCCAGGACCTCTATACCAAGCAGTGTCAAAAAAAATCAAAGACTCCAGCCACTCAAGCCACAGACTGTTCTCTCTGCTACCGCATGGCAAGCAGTACTAATGCACCACGTCTGGAACCAACAGGACCCTGAACAGCTTCAAGCCCCAAGCCATAAGACTTCTAAACAAGACTGCTAAATAGCTAATGAAATGACTACCAGGACTACCTGCATTGACCCTTTTATGTGGACTCTGGACTCTACCCACACACTCACACATGCAGTTGAAGTCGGAAGTTTACATACACTTAGGTTGGAGTCATTAAAACTCGTTTTTCAACCACTCCACAAATTTCTTGTCAACAAACTATAGTTTTGGCAAGTTGGTTAGGACATATACTTTGTGCATGACACAAGTCATTTTTTCAACAATTGTTTACAGACAGATTATTTCACTTATAATTCACTGTATCACAATTGCAGTKGGTCAGAAGTTAACATACACTAAGTTGACTGTGCCTTTAAACAGCTTGGAGAATTCCAGAAAATGATGTGTACCTGTGGATGTATTTCAAGGCCTTCCTTCAAACTCAGTGCCTCTTTGCTTGACATCATGGGAAAATCAAAAGAAATCAGCCGAAACCTCAGAAAGTAAATTGTAGTCCTCTTCAAGTCTGGTAGATCCTTGGGAGCAATTTCCAAATGCCTGAAGGTACCACGATCATCTGTACAAACAATAGTACGCAAGTATAAACACCATGGGACCACGCAGCCGCCTTACCGCTCAGGAAGGAGACGCGTTCTGTCTCCTAGAGATGAACTTTGGTGCAAAAAGTGCAAATCAATCCCAGAACAACAGCAAAGGACCTTGTGAAGATGCTGGAGGAAACAGGTACAAAAGTATCTATATCCACAGTAAAACGAGTCCTATATCAACATGACCTGAAAGGACGCTCAGCAAGGAAGAAGCCACTGCTCCAAAACCGCCATTAAAAAGCCAGACTACGGTCTGCAAATGCACATGGGGACAAAGATAGTACTTTTTGGAGAAATGTCCTCTGGTCTGATGAAACAAAAATAGAACTCTTTGGCCACATCATTATGTTTGGAGGAAAAAGTGGGAGGCTTGCAAGCCGAAGAACACCATCCCAACCGTGAAGCACAGGGGCTGTCTCTTATACACATCTAGATGTGTATAAGAGACAGGCCCTGACCTCAATCCCATAGAACATTTTTAGGTAGAACTGAAAAAGCGTGTTCGAGCAAGGAGGCCAACAAACCTGACTCAGTTACACCAGCTCTGTAAGGAGGAATGGGCCAAAATTCACCCAACTTATTGTGGGAAGCTTGTGGAAGGCTCCCCGAAACATTTGACCCAAGTTAAACCATTTTAAGGCAATGCTACCAAATACTAATTGAGTGTATGTCATCTTCTGACACACTGGGAATGTGATGAAAGAAATAAAAGCTGAAATAAATCATTCTCTCTTCTATTATTCTGACATTTCACGTTCTTAAAATAAAGTGGTGATCCTACCTGACCTAAGACAAGGACTTTTTACAAGGATTAAATGTCAGGAATTGTGAAAAACTGAGTTTAAATGTATTTGGCTCAGGTATATGTACAGATTTCAACTGTACTTCCACTGACACCGCAACACATATACACACACACTTTCGAACTCACCACATACTGTACACTGCTGCTAGTCACTTTACCCCTACCTATATGAACAGCACATAGCTACAATTACCTTGTACCCCTGCACATCGACTCTGTACTGATAGCCCCTGTATATAGCCATGTTTTTTTCTACTCCCTATACAGTATATAGCCATGTTATTTTTACTCATTATTTTCATTCGTTATTCACTGTGTCACTATTTCAATATACATATATATTTAAATCTTATCTTTAACTCTGCATTGTTGGAAAAGGACCTTTAAGTATTTCACTGTTATTCTACACCTGTTGTCTTCGAAGCATGTGACAAAATTGTTTTTTATTTGAAACCATATATGATGTCTAGTCTGGGCAGGGCAGGTGAAATTAAAATTCCAATAATTCTGCTTGATGGAATTGATGGAATGTGATGGAATGTGGATATGGTGTAGGTGAAGCCTGAGAAAGGTGCTTTTGGTCGTCCATCAGATAGATGTGTCTCGTTCTGACTCGTAGGGTTATATTATCCAGTCTTACTTTATTGTGGTTTTAGTTTCAGATGGAACAGGGTATCCCATGAGCTGTCATGGTTTATCATTGCTTATATCAGAGCAAAACAGTCTCCAAAATGTCCATATGTATCTTTGTTATGTGGAGTGGGGCCTGAGAATCRTAAACAACATTGCACTGACAAGGTGAATTGTTGGGAGCCGATGTGGGGAATCAGGCAAAAAATACACTTATCTGTAAAAATGTTGAATTCCTGTGGTTAGCCACATTGCCTCCTCCTTTGAGATCAGAGCCATTTGTTTTGGGGAGGATTCCATCCTAAGAACTGATTTCTCCTGTGGTGAGCTGCCTCACAGCACCTGCAAGGAGTTAGGAGATCAAAGCGTTCTCCGACGCAGATATCCCAGAATCCCTTGCCCTCGGCCTCCTCACTCCCAGATCTCCAGTGTTATTGTTTTGGCTGAGGCAGGGCCATTATCATGTGACCTGTCGTATTATGTCTGGGTGCCCCGCTGAATCTAGGTCACTACTGCCTTCCTCCTTTCTACTCGCCCCTCCCACCTCTGAATCTCTGTGCGCCACAAAAAAAGCCCTCAGTCCTCTTGGTAATATCTTGACTTTCACTGGGATTGATGGGGCCACTCAATTTTCTTTTGCCAGCGAGGCATTTATCAGGGTTTAAGCAGATGGAACGCTCCAGGGGAAATGGAGAAGGAGACACAGAGAAAGAAAGAAAGAATGAGAGTGTGAGAGAGAGAGAGAGAGAGAGAGAGAAAGAAAGAAAGAAAGAAAGAAAGAAAGAAAGAAAGAAAGAAAGAAAGAAAGAAAGAAAGAAAGAAAGAAAGAAAGAAAGAAAGAAAGAAAGANAAAGAAAGAAAGAAAGAAAGAAAGAAAGAAAGAAAGAAAGAAAGAAAGAAAGAAAGAAAGAAAGAAAGAAAGAAAGAAAGAAAGAAAGAAAGAAATGGAGGGATGAGGAATTAGCATGTACCTTTCTGACAGGAAAGAACATTTTCTTTCTTTCTGTAATTTTGTGTTTTTGGGTGTATGTGGTTAGGGTTTAGGGATCGATCAGAAAACAAAATTCCCAAATTCACCAAAAGTAATGGGTGATGGAACTTTTGAACTGAAAATGTTCATTCCACTCAATCCATTTCATCTGGGGAACATATGCATGTTCTACTGTTCTAAGTAAAAATTGAATACTTTGTCTCCTCAGTACATTCAGCTGTCAGTCAATTGTCAGATAGAAGGTTGACCCTGAACATTGTGCCAGAGAAAAATAACATAGTATTATATTATTTACTGCTACACCGCTGGTACTATAGTCAGAGAGATAATTCAAATAGCAAATCATTTTGTTGGTAATTCTATTCAAATGCATTATATTAATTAATGATATATTATACATTCATGATACATTTTTTTAAATTATTTGTTTTCTTCACTTTCCTGATGAGTACTAATGCAAAGTAATAAAAGGTGTTTTTATTAACATTTATTTAATTGCCTGATCCCTATTTAAGTTAATTTCCTTTTTAAATTTGATGTCACAAATGTGACTCCAACTTTAATCAAAGGAAATATTAAAATGRTGATGTACATGTAGATTAGCCTGGCTGACGCGACCMACGTGGCTCACAGAGCAGGAAGWGCTGTGACACACTGGAGGACTTCGAGAGTTAGTTGTTAGCCAGACTACATTTAGATGTCGCTAAGGGGGAAAATCAAGGATATTGGTGGGGGTGAGAGGGGGAGGAACACCAAACCCCATGCCTCTCCTCYTCCCCCATCCCATTGGGATAAAAATGTGACACCACCATGGTGAAAGCTGTCAACTTCACATTGCCTATCAAGCTGTCAGTTTATAAATAAACATGACAACATTTACCATAGGAACTGATCAGGAGAGGAAGTAGCTCACCCTCAAGGAATTACTGTATTCTCTATCAATCTATATCTCACAGAAAGCTGCTGAGGGGAGGACGGCTCATAATAATGTCTGGAATGGACTAAATGGAATGGTATCAAACAGATGGAAACAATGTGTTTGATGTTTTCAATACCATTCCATTGATTCCGTTACTATGAGCCCCTCCTSCCCAATTAAGGTGCCACCGGCTGCCTATGAGATATTTATCTATAGATAAGATGAAATACAATGGAAATGACAAAGACAACAACAACAGCAACAAAAACAGCAGATGTTACACCAAGTGCTCACTAGGTCCCATGGCACTTTCACAACAGTGTTTACCCTGGTATACTGGCTGAATGCCCAACCTGCCACTTATAGTATCATGGACATCTGATCTGATTACCCCAAGTTGCCCCTAACTACAGATCTAGGATCAGATATACTCAATCTCAAAACCAAACCTTAACCATGAKGGTGATACAAAAATATCTCACCCTGGTTGGCCATTCCGGGGCAACGTCTACCTACTCCTTCCTTTTACAAAATGGCTGCTGTAGTGGATGGGATAATCCGCCCCCATACAATGCAAAGTACTTTAAGACCTTGTAAAAGGCACTGTGCACATATGTACTATAGGTCACTTCTAGGGGATAATTCTAGACCTATCAACAGCTGACAATATATTAATATATGACTGAAATATTGTCAGTGCCAAACTCAGTGCCCTTAAAATAATCCACAGAAGAGACCACTGACACACACTGCTCTTCTGTTGGTGGAGTATGTTCCCACCCTTGGTTTTTGATTGGTTGTTGACCACACGCCCCTCAGTGGATATGTTGATTTGTCAACTCTCCTTTGTAGTCTGTCATTGAACTCACACACACACACACACACACACACACACACACACACACACACACACACACACCTGTTTTATTGTTGTTTGTTGGGTGAGAAATCAAACACACATGCAATTGGCTGACACTGACACACACTCAACACTCCATTTACTGTTTGCATTCACCATGCTCTTGAACACAAGGCATTTCAATTGTCTGTTTTTATCATGTGATTTAATATTCAATCAATCATACCATGAAGCAATCATTCCCTGAATATATCACACCACGAAGCAATCACACCATGAAGCAATCATATAATTAAGCAATATATTAGTCATGCATTCTAGGTGGTATGCTTGTGTGAAAATTAGAATGTAAACTTCACTTTTGTTGTTTGAGTGACAAGTATACTTGAATCAGGACTCAGAAATATCCACTACAGACCAATGTTGCCACACACCTGCTGCCTGACAGCTGCCTTCCATGAGTGGATCTTCCACTAAGCCCTGCCAAATAGTGACCAGAATATGGAGGCCTGCTCTAAGTAAGTATGATATCATTACAGGTCATTCACCTTACTGCCCTCTCTCTCTCTCTCTCTCTCTCTCTCTCTCTCTCTCTCTCTCTCTCTCTCTCTCTCTCTCTCTCTCTGAAATGCAGAGTGGTTCGCTTACAATGCCAGCAGGCCTCCTTTCATTGGCCCTGGCACTGACGTTGCTCAATTAGGTCTTTGGTAGCTCAGGTTCATAATGCACCTGGAACTGGTGCTCCATAGAGCTAGTGATGCACGTGCACTGACAATGACCTTGATTGAAATGATCCAGCTAATATTTAAGGTGTGCTGGGGAAATGACATGGTGGGTAATCATTCTGTACTTTGCTTTAACTCTCTCTTTCTCACACACTCAGACATAATTGTATACCCCAATGCACTTAATACCCTGTTAAAACCACGTATTAGAAAATGCTGTAACTTGGACGTTTCTGCTGTAACATGGACTGTACAGTAGCGGAAGAGAACATGTGCTGTCTTAAAACATTACATTTTTGTTGCTATTTGTGCGGTTATTACAGTGACAGCGGTCATTTGGCTGACCAATAACCGTCATCCAAAATTCCATGACCGTCACAATCGTAACACACACACATGCGCGCACACACACACACACACACAAAGTCTAATATTACATCAGATCAATCTGGCAGTAACCCCCCCTCTACCATTGCACCTGTGACACTACATCCATTTCCAACCCCACCCCCCACCCCCCACCCCCTACCCACTTCCAACACCACCACCACTCTACTCCTATTGCGGTTGTGCCCTCTGTGACCTCTCTGTGCGTCAGTGACTTGTGACTTGCCCGTCTCCCCCACCCCTCGACCACCTGCCCCCCAATTCCACTCAAGCCCTTTATTTACAGTCCAGGGAGGTCACCCTCAGAGTGGATCTATCTTCTCTAAAAATGGCCCCTAAAGGGCAACAGAACCTGTTGTGCCAAAATAGTAAAAGCTCTAAAAATGTATTTATTTGTTGTTTGTTACATAAAACATAGAATCAATTCGGACTAATTTGTCATGCTTACAAATGACACTTTCCAGAGATATTGTATCACATTTCTGGGCAAGCCAAGAGTGGGAGCCACGACATCATGCTTGACAACCCAACACCCTACTGACTGTGCCAAAGGCTGTGCACCTGTTATCAGGGTCCTCGAGTACTGAGTTAAGAAGCAACATTGCTAAACAACATTGGCCTGGCTGTGGCATAATCCCACCTCTGACATCAATTGTAACAAATGTGGGTTACAGCTTTGAGTAGGGTTTAATCCACAGACTAGAGTTGAAAACAACATTGTATACATTATTGATCACATTAGGTCACGCTAATACATCAGCAACTCCTTATTAACTATGTCGCAATCTCAATCGCACTCCACACTGCCCTTTCCCACCTGGACAAAAGGAACACCTATGTGAGAATGCTGTTCATTGACTACAGCTCAGCGTTCAAAACTAGAGTACCCACAAAGCTCATCACTAAGGTAAGGACCCTGGGACAAAACACCTTCCTCTGCAACTGGATCCTTGCCAGGACAACAACCTCTCCCTCAATGTGAGCAAGACAAAGGAGCTGATTGTGGACTRTAGGAAAAGGAGGGCCGAACAGGCCCTCATGAACAACGACGGGGCTGAAGTGGAGCGGGTCGAGAGTTTCAAGTTCCTTGGTGTCCACATCACCAGTGAACTGTCATGGTGCAAACAAAACCAAGACAGCCGTGAAGAGGGCACGACAACACCTTTTCCCCTCAGGAGACTGAAAAGATTTGGCATGGGTCCCCAGATCCTCAAAAAGTTCTACAGCTGCGCCATCGAGAGCATCCTGACCGGTTTCATCACCGCCTGGTATGGCAACTGCTCGGCATCTGACCGTACGCACTACAGAGGGTAGTGCGTAAGGCCCAGTACATCACTGGGTCCCATATTCCTGACATCCAAGACCTATATACTTGGCGGTGTCAGAGGAAATTGTCAAAGTCTCCAATCACCCAAGTCATAGACTGTTATCTCTGCTACCACATGGCAAGCGGTACCGGAGAGCCAAGTCTAGGACCAAAAGGCTCTTTAACATCTTCTGCCCCCAAGCCATAAGACTGCTGAACAATTAATCAAATGGCCACCCGGACTATTTATATTGACCCCCTTTGTTTTTACACTGCTGCTACTCACTGTTTATTATCTGTGCATAGTCGCTAGAAATGACCTCGACTAACATGTACCCCCGCACATTGACTCCGTACCGGTACCCCCTGTATAAATCCTCGTTATTGTTTTTTGTGTTACATTTTGATCTGATTMGATTTTTTAAACTTTAGTTTATTTTGTAAATATTTTCTTAACTCTATTTCTTGAACTGCATTGTTGGTTAAGGGCTTGTAAGTAAGCATTTCAATGTAAGTTCTACWCCTGTTGTATTCAGCGCATGTGACAAATAAAATGTGATTTGATTTGATAGCCCGTGTGCTGCTGCTGACTAAGGGCCTGGACAGGGATGGTTGGTGACCAAACAGTGTCAGCGTTTCACCACTGGCAAGTTATCATTCTGTCATCCAAAATCCTAGGTGTCAGACTCACCTTCCAAGTGCGTAATTCATGGGGGGTTAATGTGTTCCTATCAACATTTGAGGTGTAACAGGGCTACACGATACATCATAAATAAGCCCTTAACCCGTCCTGATGTGATRGAGTTTCTCCCTGACCTTTGGAGGGAAAGTCATCCCTGCACTGTTCGCTCCTCCTTAGTAGACGTCCATGAATGGAGTCCACTCTGTTTTCCACTCTATGTTTTGAATGAAAGTTATGATAGTAGGCCTAGATTATGATTTCTCTACACCACAACCGCTATGAAAATACAATCCAACAAAGCTTGACTGTAGTTTCCGTGGTTGAGGAAGAGCAATAATGAAAAGCTAAAGACACTTCGCACCTCTGTTATATCAGAGGACGGTAGAGCTCTCTGCCAGAACATATATGCATTTGCAGGGATTACAATCAGTGGGTCCTGTTACGCTCTGTTGTTCCAGCCAAGGGCACAGGTAATGAGAGGAGCCACAACACATGACATACTTCGTCACAGTGTGAGAGTTTTGTGATTGAAAGGGTCAGACTAAACGGGAAAATATCTCCACTACGTGATTCTACTTTATCATGCTCTGGCACCTTTTGGACTTTGAGAGGACTCAAATTCCTTTGCCTACGTTTACTCTTTAGAATGCAATGCTTGCCTGCGCGTGCAAACACCCGTTAGGCACAAATCCTTATGAAACTCCAGGGCCAGCTTTTTTTTAGGGGGGGGGGACTCAATCGGGGTCTCAACTTACTATTTTGAGTAAGAATAGTAGAGTACACTAGGTGCAATTTCGAAATTTGGTTGTGCATTCAGCAGTTTTTCTCTTGTTATGTCAGTCATTGACAGTCACTCAATTAGCCATGTCAGATAACAATCTTTAGATTGGTAGTTAGTCTAGCCAGTTATCTAAACATGTAGTAATCATGGCCGAAAACTGACCGGGCACGGAGGTCATGTGCCCAGGGACCTGATCTCCAGGGGGCCCCCATTGATTTTGTTAGTCATTTTCACTCAGATATCATGTTAACATGGCATAAGTCATGGCAGAATTTGTAAAATTGCTGTAAACTTGCTTTAAAACTGCAACATTTTCTCTACGCCCCATGGCAAAATGTGTACAATTGCAGGAAATGTACTTAAAAAATGTTTTGCCACAAGGTGTGGGGTGGGAAGGGGCCAACCGAATCTTGCTTAGGGCCCCCAAAAGGCTAGAGCCGGCCATGTGAAACTCATTTCATAAACCTTTTATTATTTGAACATTCACACGGTAGCTTACACTTCATGTAATGCCTCGTTCAGTTGGTGCAGAACAATCTGGTTATGAGAGTCCCTGGAGCTTGTGTGTGTGACCAGCTTTCATATAGTCTCCTTACAAAATGGCATTACAACACAACAGCAATCCAGTCTGATACAATTTACTTTTAAACTGTGAAAGTGTGTGTGTTTGTGTGAGAGCGTGGTGGTGTTGGGGTGCGGGAGGGGAGGACGGTTGTCAAAACAAAAACATTGAGGCCATGTGACTTCTGCTCATTACCGCCCTCACCTAGTTGTTTGTGTTGTGGTCTAATGGGAGTGTTACAGTTAAGTCTTCATCTTAACTCTCATCTTAACTGATTGCTGACAGTGGTCAGCTGACTCTTCCTCACTACCGCCCTCACCTAGTTGTTTGTGTTGAGGTCTAATGGGAGTGTTACAACATCTGTAGACTAGGAAGTGAACAATATACAGCACTGTGAGAAGTATATGACTTAAATCACCTCTGAGTGTGTCTCCCTATGTTGCTAGTTACATCTTGTTCTCAATAATGTTGATAGTTCGAATGTGTGGTGCTTCATGATAGTTTCACAGGTGATAATCATAGTCTCCTTCAAGATATGAATTGATGTTTCCTGAATACTGTATGACTCTGTATATATGTTGTAAATACTGTATAGATGTGTATATATGTATGTGTATTAAAGGGGCAGTCTGCAGATGCTATATACATTTTTTTTATTTTTTAGTTAATGATATATACCCATTGATTCTTGAAGAATATGACTTATAAATGCCTCATGAGCTTATTTCAATTGTCGTGCCCCTCAGAACCCCAAATATAAGCTTGTCTTACTTCAATGTTTTGTAAACAACAAAGCAATTGTAAACAAACAGTATACAGCTTCTTAACATGGTTAAAAATATACCTTTGATTTCATGGATGATCTGTGTTTTGGGATTGAAAGGATGGACTAAACGGGAAACATCTCCACTATGTGATTCTACTTTATCATGCTCTGGCACCTTTTGGACTTTGAGAGGACTCAAATTCCTTTGCCTACGTTTACTCTTTGGAATTCAATGCATGCCTGCACCTGCAACACCCAGTAGGCACAGACGCTTGTGAAATTCATTCAATAACTTTATATAATTTGAAAATGCATAACAATAGCCAACATTCATGTAATGCCTCGTTCAGTTGGTGCAGAACAATCTGGTTATGAGAGTCCCTGGAGCTTGTGTGTGTGACCAGCTTTCATAATAGTCTCCTTACAAAATAGCATTACAACACAACAGCAATCCAGTCTGATACCAATTACTTTTAAAACTGTGAAAGTGTGTGTGTGCGTTGTAGTGGTGGTGTTGGGGTGTGGGGGGGGGAGGATGGTTGTCAAACAAAAACATTGAGGTCATGTGACTTCTGCCTCATTAGTCTGCTTCACTATGACTCATCACCTTAAATGATTGCTGACAGTGCTCAGCTTATTCTTTCCTTACTACGCCCTCACCATCTTAACTGATTGTCTGACAGTGGTCCGCTGACTCTTCTCACTACCGCTCTCACCTAGTTGTTTGTGTTGAGGTCTAATGGGAGTGTTTACAACATCTGTAGACTAGGAAGTGAACAATATACAGCACTGTGAGAAGTATATGACTTAAATCACCTCTGAGTGTGTCTCCCTATGTTGCTAGTTACATCTTGTCTCAATAATGTTGATAGTTCGAATGTGTGGTGCTTCATGATAGTTTCACAGGGTGATAATCATAGTCTCCTTCAAGATTGAATTGATGTTTCCTGAATACTGTATGACTCTGTATATATGTGTAAATACTGTATAGATGTGTTATATTTAATGTAAGTCTTACAGCTGTGAAATGCAGTACATTAGCACATGGTTTAATCGCTATGAGTGACTAAACTCAAACTTTCAACAGCACTTAATTTCGTCAACATGACTGATAGTCATACATTATGATGACCATGTGAATGGATTTAAGCCTTGAGTGCATCCACGTGGTGGTGCATTGCACAGGAGTACAGGCACGAGAAGACTCTTGACTTAGATTAGATCATGTGACCTCCACAGGTCAGAGCTCAAAGTGCGACAACAGAGAAGACGTCTTGGAGGCCAGTTTCCATGGAAACGATGGCTGGCACCAGAAGGGCCATGCTGTCTGGGTGAGTGAAGCTAATGAGTTTCAATAAGTGGGGCTGAGGGTTAACTTCACGAAGAGACTTTATTGCAGTTCAGGGCGACCTTTGACCTTACAATTACCCCGTTTCCACGCTTCCGGGCTTTGTTAATTACCTTTGATTACGAATGCGAGTGGAGCAGGCTGCTTCCTCATCTGAGAAGCCCCATTAAAGTGTTATTAGAGATGTTTCATCTGAAAGGCTTGTTGCCATTGTGATTGAAATTGAGCTAGAAATCATTACCATTTACTAAGGCAGGGCTTATTCAATAGAGATTGAATATTTCTCTTTTATCAGCAAGACAATGGTAAAATGTGGGTCATACTATTCCATGGTGTGGTTAATGTGATACATCTTATTTCTTAGTAGCACACGTCTAATATTTTATTTGCTGCGTACAGTAACATCTCCAGTTAGTTGCATTATAATTAAAGGTTGACCTTACTGTCATTCAGAGTTCCGTAGATAGCTGTAATAGCATTAAACTTAACCCTCAAGTATAGATTAAATTAATTTGACCTAAATTGACATTTCTTTGGCCTTGAATGTCAGAGTTGTCAACAAACACAATATTCTTGATGTATTGCATTTTTAACAGATATCCCTGACCTCCTTTTTGGTGGGACGCTGTTTGCTTTTCTGACCTCAACACGCAACTGATGTCTGTTGCTGGTCCTGCGCTATGTATAGCTAGTGCTATTTCCATAGCTGTGAAAAGAATGGAACTTCCCTTTGGAGTAGACCAACTATATGCAGACCCACTTCTGTTTTGTTCCGTTCTAGAGAGAAGTCTTTCGGAAATGTTGTTATCTCTTGTTCGTTTAACTTAGTTAGTGATTGAAATAATATCCAAAATTATATAATTGGAGGAATAACAACCGCAATGTCTAACAATGAGGCTATGGAATGGAACAGCTGTGATAATGCAGTGCGCGAAAGGGATTTGCCATACCGGGTCCCAGGACATGATTTAGGGATAGCCAAGTTAAAGTTAGTAGTGGAGGGTTCCGTTTTTACAGAAGAGAGAGATTTCCTGGTAAAGAGCTGCGAGTATTTCCAAGCTCTCTACCGTTCGGGGATGAAAGAATGCCGGCAGGAGGAAATCCACTTGAAGGGTCTGTGTGCTCGAGGATTCTTGATCACACTGGTGGTTTTACGAGGCAAGAGACCTATCCTGGATGCTGACGAAATCGTGGAGGCCATAGAATGCGCTGCCTTCCTGCAGGTGGAGCCTCTTGCCAAACATCTCACGGACCTGATCGACTCTGATAACTGTTTGCTAATGTATCACACCGCAGCAACCTTTGGCCTAATGACCCTCTACCATGCTGCTGCACTGTTTATCCGGAACATGTACCATGACTTAGAGGTCGAAGTCAGGAAAAGCTTACCAACAGAACTTGTTGCATATGTAGAGTCACTGGTTCCTAGCGTGTTTGTAGCAGTTGGAGCCCACTCGACTTGTGGTGTGGATGAAACCATCCACGCTGGCAACAGGACTTTGTGTTACCTGGACGATGATGGGAAAAACTGGAAGGTCCTCACAGACCTACCCCTAGAGGCCAGTACCTCTATGGCCGGACTGACCGTTCTGGACAACAAGCTGTATGTTGTGGGAGGGATACAGGTGCAGGGTGCCCGCAAATATGCTGTGGACTCCTGCTTCTGCTACAGTGTGGAGGTTGACCAGTGGACCATGATAGCCAGTCCAAAACAGTTGCGGTACAACTTCTCTCTTGTGGGACTGGATGGATGTCTTTATGCCATTGGGGGCGAGTACGAGCGAACAATCATGTCATCAGTGGAAACTTACGAAGTTGCGACTGGAAGGTGGTCATTTGTGGCTCATTTGCCTCGACCAGTCACCGGAGCAGCGTGCACCAAGGGCATGGGCCGGATATTTGTGTGCTTGTGGAAGCCCATGGAGACCACCGAAATCTATGAATACCTGCCCAGGATAGACCAGTGGTTGCTTGTCAGCACTCTGATAAAGCATCAGAGCTACGGCCACGCCATGGTGGCTCACCGGGATAACCTGTATGTCATGTGTAACGGGCCACAAGATGACTTCCTGAGATGCATGATGGACTGCTACAACCTCACCACAGGCCAGTGGACAGCCTTGCCAGGGCACTTTTCCAATAGCAAAGGCTCCCTGTTCACAGCCGTGGTGAGAGGCGACTCGGCTTACACGCTGAACCGAACCATGACTTTGGAGTACGCTATTGAGGGGAAAACGTGGAAGCCCAGGAACCAGATGAAGGGTTTCCCAAGAAGTGGCTCCTTGTGGACATTTTTTCTTCGGCTGCCCAAGGGACGCAGAGGGTCCATATTGAATGGCATCCCAGATGGATATGGACAATGTTGAGGGAAAAGAGACCCATGATCAGATCTGAGAAATTCCCTCGAGAAGAAGAGGTAGATGGGATCTTACAGGTGATAATTAATTGCCAGCTGAGCAAACCGGCGAAGGGATGGATATAGTCTCAGAGTATGACTTTGAAAAACCAAACTAAACATTGCCTCAATGAAAAGACCTACAACTGAGATAGATTCAGATATATTTGGCCTTTCATGTGGATTTGTGTGACCGTTTCTTGAAAGTGTGAAATATAATAATAATATGGTGGCTACTTATATTTGTCCTACTTCACACATGTACAAGTGTGTTTTGTATGCATGTGTGAATTGGAAATGTGTTTTCTTTCATATCCCAACTCCCCCTGAGACACACACGGAGCATGGGGCCAGGGTCAGCCATTATCAAGAGAAACCCTTTAGCAATTAGGGTTAAGTGCCTTACTCAAGGGCACGTTGACAGATTTTTCACCTAGTCGGCTTGGAGATTAAAACTAGCGACCTTTTGGTTACTGGCCCAAAGCTCTAACTGCTCGGCTACCTGCCGCCTTTGAGGCCCTGCGAATCATTGCCAGGTCTAAAAGGTCAATACGTAAGTGTGTGTCAGACCTATATGACAGGTACATTTGTTCTTCAGTTGATGTGTGACATTTTTCATCACTGTGTGTTGAATATCCAGGAATGCGATATACGTCTCTTTTAAATAAAAAAGGACACAGGTCTGCACTGGGTGTTTTTTTTACAATTACGTTTTATTTGTAATATAAACAGTAAGACATAACAGTGGAAAATCCTGTCGTAACCTTGTTCAAAGGGATATTCGCATTTTCAAGTGGAGGAGAGCCTTCATGGGTCAAGTTAGGACAACAATGCATCCAAGACTCAATTTAGGCGAACATTGTAAAATATATTGATTATTCTAAAGCTTGGTGTGAAACCCATGTTTTCGGCAGCCAGATTCAAAGAAAGAAAGACTTCGGTTGAATCAGGGCAGCCATGGGCAAGCTGTAATAGTACTTTGATTAGAAAACATTATTAAACAGACCAGGACATGTGGTTTTGTAGGACTTACTCAGGGATTGCAAGTCACATGCCATCATTTAGAAATGGTAAATTAAGTTACAGTATATGCTATGTTGTGTTGTAAATATGAGTTATTTGTGTTTCTTTCACGTGACAATAAATCTACCATTATCATTCATCTAGAGTCCAGATCCACAGACTAAGGAACCTTCAGCATAGAGCATTATTTTTTCMATTTGACTCAAGAAATATGTCTCAGTCAATACATCCACGTCAGTGATTTGACCACAATGCACAACAACGTCCCTCTCATCATTCATGTCCAAGCTCTTTCTTAGCTCCCATTCCTCTGCATTTCAGAGCTACTGTAGTTTTCCCGTAACACAAAGATTCTGTTTTTAGCGGGCTGCAGCCTTGGTTTCCTGTTGGCATTGACTGACTGAGAGTGTGTGGGAGTATAAGCGCTGTGTATACCAGGCAGAGATAGGCACAGTGGGCAGCTGGGTACACGCCACCGCAGCCAGCAATGCTAAATATGTCCATCCTGACTCAAAATTAAAATCCCAGAGGTGAGGCGGGGACAGCGTCCTTATGTAGCGTCCTCCATCACTCCTCCCATCTGCCTGCTAGACGCCAGCAGAGAGGCGTGCAAGCTAACGTCTCGACAGTCTAGAGCTGGAGCCAAACACACAAATCATGCACAGACTACTGGAGTGTGGAAAGGACTATTGCTCTGCATGACCTTCATATGAACATCTGCTCTGTGCGTCACATTATTAGCGTGTTACTACATGATCTGTGTGTTCCCCAGATCACTGTTATACTACCCTTCCCATTCTTTTCTTTTTTGTATTTCACATTTATTTTATCAGGGAGTCCCGTTGAGAATAAGGTCTCTTTTACAAGGGAGCCCTGCGTATACACAATTGACAAATACAACGTAATACAAATATACAAGATTGGTAAACACACTCAAGAGAAACAATCACATACCTCAGCAAAGAGGAAACACTGTCACCACCGACAAATCCACTATAATCCACTATAATTGAGAATTTCAATAAGCATTTTTCTACGGCTGGCCATGCTTTCCACCTGGCTACCCCTACCCCGGACAACAGCACTGCCCTCCCCTCTGCTACTCGCCCAAGCCTTCCCCATTTCTCCTTCTCCCAAATCCAGTCAGCTGATGTTCTGAAAGAGCTGCAAAATCTGGACCCTTACAAATCAGCCGGGCTAGATAATCTGGACCCTTTCTTTCTAAAACTATCTGCTGAAATTGTTGCCACCCCTATTACTAGCCTCTTCAACCTCTCTTTCGTGTCGTCTGAGATCCCCAGGAAGATTGGAAGAGCTGCGGTTATCCCCCTCTTCAAAGGGGACAAACCTGACCCTAAACTGCTACAGAACCATATTCTATTCTACCCGCCTTTCTAAGGTCTTCGGAAAAGCCAAGTCAACAAACAGATTACCGACCATTTCGAATCCCACCAACACCCTTCTCCGCTATGCAATCTGGTTTCAGAGCTGGTCATTGGGTGCACTCAGCCACGCGCAGTCAGTAAAACGATATCGTAACCGCCATCGATAGGAAACAATTACTGGCAGCCGATATTCATTGAACCTGGCCAAGGCCTTTGACTCTGTCAATCACCACACCTCCATGCAGACTCTTACAGGCCTTGGTTTCTCTAATGATGGCCTCGCTAGGTTCACCAACTACTTCTCTGATCGAGTTCAGTGTGTCAAGATCGGAGGGCTGTTTGTCGTGCCTCTGGCAAGTCTCTATGGGGGTGCCACAGGGTTCAATTCTTGGGACCGACTTCTCTCGTTTACAGCAATGATGTCGCCTCTTGACTGCTGTGATTCTCTGATCCACTCTACGCAGACGACATATTCTGTATACTCTGGCCCGTCTTGACATGTGTAACACCCTCCAGGCGAGCTTCAATGCCCATAAACTCCTCCTTCCGTGGCCTCCAACTGCTCTTAAATACAAGTAAACCAAATGCATGCTCTTCAACCGATCGCTGCCTGCTCCCATGCCCGCCTGTCCAACATCACTACTTTGGACGGCTCTGACTTAGAATATTGTGGACAACTTACAAATACCTAGGTGTCTGTAGACTGTAAACTCTCCTTCCAGACTCACATCCAAATATACTCCAATCCAAAGTCAAATCTAGAATTGGCTTCCTATTCCGCAAACAAAGCATCCTTTACTCATGCTGCCAAACATACCCTTGTAAAACTGACCATCCTACAATCCTCAACTCGGTGATGTCATTTACAAAATAGCCTCCAAAACCCTACTCAATTAAATTGGATTGCAGTCTATTCACAGTTGCCATCCGTTTTTCACCAAAGCCGCATTACTACCACCACTGCGACCTTGTACACTCTCGTTGGCTGGCCCTCAGGTCTTCATTACTCGTCGGCCAAATCCCACTGGTTCCAGTCATCACAAAAGACCCTGCTAGGTAAAGTCCCCCCTAATCTCCAGCTCGCTTGGTCACCATAAGAGCACGCTACCCTGTAGCACGCGCTCCAGCAGGTTATATCGTCTCTAGTCACCCCGCAAAACCGCAATTCTTCCTTTGGAACGCCTCTCCTTCAGTTCTCTGATTGCAATGACTGGAACGAACTACAAAAATCTTCTGAAACTGGAAAACACCTATCTCCCTCACTAGCTTTAAGCACCATCTGTCAAGCAGCTTATAGATACTGCACCTGCTACATAACCCATCTACAATTTAGCCCAAAACAACTACCTCTTTACCTACTGTATTTTATTATTAATTTATTTTGCTCCTTTCCCACCCCATTATTTCTGTCTCTACTTTGCACTTTCTTCCACTGCAACCAACCATGTCCAGTGTTTTTTAGTTTTTATTTTACTTGCTGTGTTGTACTCACTTCGCCTCCATGGCCTTTTATATTTTTATTTATTTATACATATATTTGTTTGCCTTCACCTCCCTTACCTCACCTCACTTGCTCACATTGTATATAGACTTATTTTTTTTTTCACTGTATTATTGACTATATGTTTGTTTTACTCCATGTGTAACTATGTGTTGTTGTATGTGTCGAACTGCTTTGCTTTATCTTGGCCAGGTCGCAATTGTAAATGAGAACGTGTTCTCAATTTGCCTACCTGGTTAAATAAAGGTTAAATAAAAATAAAATAAAAATAAAAGAGGGCCCCAATCAACAATTTCAACTTCCCGAAAGGCACCAGTACATCTAGTGGTAGATTTTCCCATACATGGGGTGCAAAGACTAAACGCAGATTTACCTAACTCTGAGGAGAGCAAAGGGATCTCTAGAGTTAGCGATCCCTGAGACTGGGTATGGTAACTTGTACGTCTAAAGGTTATTAATGATGTTAGGTACAGCAGAAGTTTTTGTAAGAGAGCTTTATCAATAAAAAGAGAGCAATGAATCGGCCTACTTGACATAAAGAGGGCCAGCCTACTTTCTGGTAAAGAACGCAGGGATGCATACTGAACCTATTGCCCGTAATAAAGCATGATAAACTGCATCTAACAGCTTTAATATAGTGGCAGCTGCATTCATATAGATAATGTTGTCATAGTCTAGAACTGGTAGGAACATCGACTGAATAATCTGCTTTCTGCTATTTAGCAAGAGGCAGGACCTATTTCTATAGAAGAAGACCCTTTTAATTCTTAACTTCTTAACTAACTCATCAATATGCTTTTAAAGAGATAGATTTTCATCTATTTTTCATCTATCTGTAAGGTCCGACGCTAGAGATGAGAAGCAGGTACGTGGAGTTGAACATTTAATGCGGAACAGACAGGTAACAGGACAGGAACAAATTCAATTCAATCAAATTTTATTAGTCACATGCGCCGAATACAACAGATGTAGACCTTACAGTGAAATGCTTACTTTCGAGCCCCTAACCAACAGTGCAGTTTCCAAAAATACGGATAAGAATAAGAGAAAAGTAACAAGTAATAAAAAAATAACAATATAGACAGGGGGGTGCCGTTACAGAGTCAATGTGCGGGGGMACCTGTTAGTTGAGGTAGTATGTACATGTAGGTAGAGTTAATTAAAGTGACTATGCATAGATGACAACAGAGAGTGGAAAGTGTGTGTGTGTGTGGGGATGGGAGGGGAAATGCAAATAATCTGGGTAGCCCTTTGACTAGATGTTCAGGAGTCTTATGGCTTGGGGGTAGAAGCTGTTTAGAAGCCTCTTGGACCTAGACTTGACGCTCCGGTACCACTTGCCATGTGGTAGCAGAGAGAACAGTCTATGACTAGGGTGGCTGGAGTCTTTTACAATTTTTAGGGCCTTCTCTGACACCGCCTGATATAGAGGTCCTGGATGGCAGGAAGCTTGGCCCCAGTGATGTACTGGGACGTTCGCACTACCCTCCGTAGTGCCTTGCGGTCGGAGGCCGAGCAGCTACCATACCAGGCAGTGATGCAACCAGTCAGGATGCTCTCGATGGTGCAGCTGTAGAACCTTTTTTAGGATCTGAGGACCCATGCCAAATCTTTTCAGTCTCCTGAGGGGGAATACATTTTGTCATGCCCGCTTCACGACTGTCATGGTGTGCTTGGACCATGTTAGTTTGTTGGTGATGTGGACACCAAGGAACTTGAAGCTCTCAACCTGCTCCACTACAGCCCCTTCGATGAGAATGGGGGCGTGCTTGGTCCTTTTTTTCCTATAGTCCACAATCATCTCCTTTGTCTTCATCACGTTGAGGGAGAGGTTGTTGTCCTGGCACCCCACGGCCAGGTCTCTGACTTCCTCCCTATCGGCTGTCTCATCGTTGTTGTCGGTGATCAGGCCTACCACTGTTGTGTCATCGGCAAATTTAATGATGGTGTTTGAGTTGTGCTTGGCCGTGCAGTCATGAGTGAACAGGGTGTACAGGAGGGGGCTGAGCACGCACCCGTGAGGGGCCCCTGTGTTGAGGATCAGCGTGGCGGATGTGTTGTTACCTACCCTTACCACCTGAGGGCGGCCCGTCAGGTGTTTAGTACCAGGGTCCTCAGCTTATTGATGAGCTTTATGGGCATTATGGTGTTGAACGCTGAGCTGTAGTCAATGAATAGCATTCTCACATAGGTGTTCCTTTTGTACAGGTGGGAAAGGGCAATGTGGAGTGCAATGGAGACTGCATCATCTGTAGATCTGTTGGGGCGGTATGCAAATTGGAGTGGGTCTAGGGTTTCTGGGATGATGGTGTTGCTGTGAGCCAATGATAGATGTGATGTACTCCTCAATGCCATCGGAGGAATCCCGGAACATATTCCAGTCTGTGCTAGCAAAACAGTCCTGTAGTTTAGCATCTGCTTCATCTGACCACTTTTTTATTGATCTAGTCACTGGTGCTTCCGGCTTTAATTTTTGCTTGTAAGCAGGAATCAGGAGGATGGAATTATGGTCAGATTTGCCAAATGGAGGGCGAAGGAGAGCTTTGTATGCATCTCTGTGTGTGGAGTGTAGTTGGTCCAGAGTTCTTTTCCCTCTGGTTGCACATTTAACATGCTGAGAGAAATTTGGTAAAACTGATTTAAGCGTCAGCGCACGGGTATACAAAGACATACACACATTAATGCAGCAGTGGGGAACAGAGATGGGGAACTGACAAATATAGGGGAGGTAATAAACAGGTTATTGTGTCCAGGTGAGTCCAATAATCACTGATGCGCGTGACGGAGGGAAGGCAGGTGTGCGTAATGATGGTGGCAGGAGTGCATAATGCTGGGGAGCCTGGCGCCTTAGAGCGKGAGCAGGCGTGACACTATCCAGATGCCTAGATATTTATAAGCGAGGACACGGTCAATGTGGGCACCATCCAAAGTACATATCCAGGGTACAAATCATCAGATACGTTTTTAAGTGTTCTGCAGAGTAACATACACTTGGGTTTATCTGCATTTCAGCACATATTTCAGTTCAACAAAGATTTTTTGTAAAGCAGTGAATGCAGACTGAAGCTCAGAAGGAACCTGGTCAACCGTGAGTGTAATAGCATACACAGCTGTCATCGGCAGGTTACCATTTTTTATGTTRCTCATCAATCAATCATATTATATTGGCATAGACCTTTTTACGATAATGTACAATTTACAATAACCTTACCCAGCCTAGACCCTCGAAGAGGAACAACTCCAAAGAAAGACTAGAAGGATAAAAATACCTGTTTTATTTTAGGCCAGTCACCTGTAATCATGACTAAACTCTTACTAATGTTGATGATGTTGATTCTAATTGTATTTTTGTTACTAAATGCAGAATTTCATACTCAAGACCCATCCAAGGAGTTATCCTGTCTAGGATAACTCTCAATACCCCATTGGCCGATGGACAGAATCAGAATTGTGGCATCAGTTGTACATTCAGTAATCATGCCGGTAGTCTGTGCAAACACAATGACTTTTTCTCATTTGGAGAAAAGTCTGTCCTCTGTCCTTCGTCCTCTCAATGACCCGGAAACCGATAACTAGTCGAATAGTCGATGAGAGTGTCACTTTGTTAATAGGCAAATGGAAGTGTGCCCTCCTCTCTTCGATAGCCACCTTTCATTGAGGATAGTCATGTGTATCCTACTTGAGTCCTTCACAGAAGAGTTTTTATATCTGTCACATCCACTTTGAAGCATGCAGATGTTTAAAATGATATTGTACTTATCCTTTTATATCTACAGAACTAAAATATAAATGCAACATGTGACATATAAGGAAATCAGTCAATTGAAATGAATTCATTGGGCCCTAATCTATGGATCCATTTGACTGGGCAGGGGTGGAGCCATGGGTGGGCCTGGGAGGACATAGGCCCACCCACTTGGGAGCTAGGCCCAGATAGTTTGTCCTCACAAAAGTGCTTTATTACAGACAGAAAAACTCCTCAGTTTCATCAGCTGTCCGGGTGGCTGGTCTCAGACAATCCCGCAGGTGAAGAAGAGGTCCTGGGCTGGCGTGGTTACACATGGTCTGTGGTTGTGAGGCCGGTTGGACGTACTGCCAAAATCTCTAAAACGACGTTGGAGGTGGCTTATGGTAGAGAAATAAACATTAATTTCCCGGCAGCAGCTCTGGTGGACATTCCTGCAGTCAGCATGCCAATTGCATGCTCCCTCAACTTGAGACATCTGTGGTATTGTGTTGTGTGACAAAACTGCACATGTTAAAGTGGCCTTTTATTGTCCCCAGCACAAGGTGCACCTGTGTAATGATCATGCTGTTTAATCAGCTTCTTGATATGCCACACCTGTCAAGTCGATGGATTATCTTGGCAAAGGAGAAATGTTCACTAACATGGATGTAAACAAATTTGTGCACCAAATTTGAGAGAAATAAGCTTTTTGTGTATATGGAACATTTCAGCTCATGAAACATGGGACTAACACTTTACATGTTGCATTTATATTTTTGTTCAGTATATAAACTGTCTTGCAGAACTCTCAAAATTTGTTTGGATTACTTTACACATTTATTTTGGGATTCCACCCCTGTAAACGTAATTTGCCTGATTACGAGCGAATGGAAAGGTGAGTCTCGTTTCATACAAGCGCATTTTCGTCCACGTTCCTTCTCCTTGCCGCCTCTCCTTGAATACCTTTTTAAAAGGAGGCGAAAGAGGACGGAGAGAAGACACAGGAGTTGAGCAAATCCAGTTGAGAAAAAGACAATATCAGAGAGCACAATGACTTGAGTTTCTCTATTATGGTCCCATAGCTCATGTCATTATTCCAACATGCATCCAGTTCAACCAAGGTCAACATGGAGATTGTGTTGGTTATGCAGTCAGCCATCTGAGGTTATCCTGGCCCCAGGGCATGTTACCACCCCACTGTGTATGTCCACTACGCTCCACAGATGGGACCCTGTTTCACCCGCCTCGAGACACAGCTCATCTCGCTCCCACAGCCGCCTCTGTAAAACATGCAAACACCCCTGCTAAATCAGAGTGACATCAGTAGATTTGCACCATGGCAGTACTTGTCAAACGTTATAGGTGAAGTCTTAAATAAGCTGCTCTCAGCTGTAACTTATTGGAATTTAAAAAATGAATTAGATTGAAATCTCTTTAGAGTGAGTTTTGAGGCTGTGTGGGGACCTTAGATAGAATATTTTTAGCATCCAAAGCATCTCATGGAATGGAACATGTAAAATACATTATGATAGTGAAAAGTTTGTAATGAACCAGAAAATAGGTTTGTGTTTTTATTGATTTACCTACAGTAGCTTTGAGAACAAACGGGCTAACAAGCACATTTACACATTTGGAAGATACACTATATCTAAAAATACAATTTCTGATGTAAAGTTTTTCTCTTCTTCCCTTGGGAGCATGCATTTTTAACAGAGCCATGATCAATGCTTTCTCATGTGTTAATAATCTTGGTGTGGCCTTACTCAAAAATATTTTTGACATCTTATTTTCCTTTCCAATGTGTACATGAAACAACACTGAAAACCTTTTTGCTTCCGGTAGATGCCAGGAGATGTGATAAAAAAGTGACTGGTGGACATTTCACCGGCAACTCTGGTCCCTTTAGTTACATCACACAATGCTAATTATATTCGCTAGAAAGCTATAATTACTTCCCATTGAAAGGCACTTTTAATACAATTTGACAGTCTTGATTGTTTTTATTGTGTGGCCCTGTGAGAAATGCTGTCCAAAGAAACAAATGATGTGAGAATCCTTCAGTCACTCGAATCACTTGAAGATCAAGGCCGTTCTGCTGAAGAGATAAAAAACTATAGGGAAAACATGCAGTCAAGAGAGATTAGTGTTAGAGGGTGTGACGTCATTTCAGCTATTTATGGATGCAATAGTCACCTAACACAAAATAGTATTGGCCTCGCTCTCATTCATATAACTTACTGTCCAATATCCATTTTTTTTATTTCTGAAACTGTTAGTCCGGTGCTAATGCCACATTGGTCATGTTTTATGATTGCAGTAAGTCCATATCCCAACCTGTACCGCTAAGCACTGATGGTGCTTGCATTAGGCTACCAGCTCAGAGAGGTATTGTAATGATTGGCGACGACTGCCCAGGAAGTAGCTGTGACAGGATGAATGCTGACAGGCTAACAGGAGGAAGGAAATGTGTGTTGGAAGGTCAGGGGACATGGTCATGTGACAGAAGAAGGTATTTATGAACAGACATACAGCTTCTGTGGACCTTTTTGGCTATAATAATACTTTATTGATTTGAATATTAGCCAATATTTTGATGAGCTTTTCCACAAGTGAACCAATGACCTCCGTTCCCACCCCGTCTTCACAAAACATGATCCATCCTATTCTTCTTCTGAAGTCGTTTCGCTATACAGTAAGTGGGAGGAACAGAGCGCATGTCATGGTGTTACAACTTTGCCGTTGTCCAAACAAGGTATGGTTTACTTCAGAACTGGAGTGTATATCCTTCGTGATACAGTAGGATGTGGAGGTGTCTGAGGGTATGTTTACGGGGGTTATGTGGGTTTCCATCCAGCAACCAGTCCAGCAGCAGCAAACGTCAAAAATAAACCTCCTCAAGAGCGGCTCAAAACAGGAAAATGGAGACTGGGTTTTGTTACTCTGGACATGTGTCTCTGTCCCATCAGGTATTACTGAGATTGAGGGGTCAGTCTCATAACAGGAAGTGTAGCGGGAAGTTGATCGTATTGTCAGAGAGGATGGTTATGTTAGTTCACTGGGTTCAGTTCAACCCCTTTTTCCAGAACAATGACTGTTAGAGCTGTCTGTTGTATCCAACTGTTTATGGCTGGATAACACCAGATAAAAACGTACAATTGAAAACATTAAACTTCATTGAAAACAATCAATGTGTTTTGTCTGTGTTGGGAATGTGTTATGTCTAGCTATTAACTGTCGTTTGGGGTCAACAAGTCGATGATGGTTTACGTTTTCTTTCTGTCTGTGTTTACATGAGAGAGAAGGGAAGCCAGAGAGTTGTGTGTTATCGGTCCAACCGCCCACTGTAAGCTAGAGGAAGAATTAGGTCATTCTAAATAAAGCTTTGCTCTGTGACACAGGCACTGGGTCATGCTAGCCTAGCAGTGATATCATGGCTCCTGTGGTGCCTTTTGACCCTGGGCACCTTATCCGGATCCCATCCTGACAACAGAGGAACTCAGAATGGTACAGCCTTGATCAGCAGCCATGAATCCACATTTACAGCAAATATCATAGAAATTAATGTTGCAATGCACCAAATAGCTCATAAATATTGTCCTTGTATTTCTGCATACTTCTACACAGTCCATTCCTTTCTTGATGTAAAAAATGAAATCCTGGACGTACAGTAATTTAATCAAACCTGCATTGTGGAACTTCTCTGAAACGGATATCCTTCAATACATCCTAAAGGATAAGGAAGTCCTATCTTACTCTTGACCTCTGAGGCGGAATGTCACCTCCAGGTCGACTTGGAGAAAATGGGTCAACACTTGTTTTGTGCGATACCTCTGACACCATATTAGGGCCTTCCCTAAAACATGTGACCTCAATTGCCCCATATAGAAATACCATTGTTGAGAGACGTCTTTAAGCAATTTGTGTGGTCCTCTGTAGCTCAGTTGGTAGAGCATGACGCTTTCACTGCCTGGGTTGTGGGTTTGAATCCTGGGGCTACCCATACGTGAAATGTATGCAAGCATAACTATAAGTCGCTTTGGATAAAAGTGTCAGCTAAATGGCGTATATTATTTATTACAGCTTTAGTTATTGCTAGTCTATCAATGTCGTGGCGATGGTATATAAAGGATTATTTTATATATCAATGGGAAGATAGGCGGTCGTGTAGCCTCCTATCAACAACACAAAGAGAACAGCAACACCTGCTTTTCCTTGATTATCAAGTGTTTGAACGAAAAATAAGAATTAATTTGATGCTAACATTTTAACATAGTTTTCTTCATATTTCTATGGAATACCATCTCTCTGAGGATTACAGTCTTGGGAGGTAGCTACGGTAATGAAAGAGCTTCCCATTTCCCGTCCTTTGGGAGCATTTCCCCACCTCTAATCAATTTTAAAAGGGGCGATTAATGGGAATACGTCAATGAGTCTATGGGGTATTTTAGGTCTGAATCTCTTGGAGTGCTTGATCTTGAGAGGAAAACATCATTTAAGGACATCTATCAAAACTGATATGGAACCTCTGTTTTCTTTGTTTCAGCTCAGAACGTATAGTGTCTCTAAATCTGGAAGCAATACCATGTCTACTGAGTATCAAAAGAGGACATTGTCCCTTTAGTATGGAGCATTAACTTGATGTGCAACTTTCCATCAGATCTCTCCGTTCCATCAGATGGCAATTATCCGACTCCCCTTTGGCCAAGCAACTAATCCGAAATGGAAATTGAATGGATAAGGGCACTGTCCCGCATGAAGTTCAGTTCCATATTCTCTCAACACTGGTAAAGGTCAAAGCCTAATGTGGGTTGTGTTGCTTTAAAACATCTATATTGGGAAACCAGCCAGCCAAAGATTTGTACTAAATGTGGCCCATAAAAAGACACATTAGCAAACGATTCGGTCTCTTGCAGTCGACTGAAGTGCAAATCACTGAGTCCCCATTGTGTCTGAATGATATCTATTAGCCTCGTAAAAGCACTAGTATAAGTATTGCTTCAGTTATCCTATCTCCTGCTTCAGTTATCCTATCTCCTGCTTCAGTTATCCTATTTCCTGTTTTAGTTATCCTATCTCCTGCTTTAGTTATCCCATCTCCTGATTCAGTTATCCTATCTCCTGCTTTAGTTATCCTATCTCCTGCTTTAGTTATCCCATCTCCTGCTTCAGTTATCCTATCTCCTGCTTCAGTTATCCTATCTCCTGCTTCAGTGTATCCTATCTCCTGCTTCAGTTATACTACTCCTGCTTTAGTTATCCATCTCCTGCTTCAGTATCCTCATCTCCGCCTTCAGTTATTCCTATCTCCTCTTTAGTGTATCCCATTCTCCTGCTTCAAGTTATCCCATCTCCTGCTTCAGTTATCCTATCTCCTGCTTCAGTTATCCTATCTCCTGCTTCAGTTATCCTATCTCCTGCTTCAGTTATCCTATCTCCTGCTTCAGTTATACTATCTCCTGCTTTAGTTATCCCATCTCTTGCCTCAGTTATCCTACCTCCTGCTTATCCTATCTCCTTGACATCGATCATCTATTTTTCTGTCATTGTACTGCTAATGAATAACCTGTTATAACCTGAATAACCAACACTTTATTTGCGTTCCTTTTTCATGCTTGGCCAAGTCAAGTGTGTAGATGTGGTGGTTATTGTATCCGTCCTCCTCCTCATCCTGTCATGAGTAAAAGCACTCTGAAATCAGAGGAGACATTTTAATAATCTCCCACAAGGCATGTAATGAGGTTGGGTCCCTGTGCACCACATGTCATATCCAGGGCTTTTTAATAGATAGGCAATTTGTGAGGCGTCAGATGGAGGAGTGGGAGGATAGGGAAAAGTTGTGGCAAATTGCCCCATTAGAAGCCATTCAAGGAGAAGAGTGTTTAAGGTGGTGGTGCCGTGGGATTGCCTATTGCCTGTTACAGTGTGTGTGTGTGTGTGTGTGTGTGTGTGTGTGTGTGTGTGTGTGTGTGTGTGTGTGTGTGTGTGCGTGTGCGTGTGCGTGTGCGCGTGTGCGTGTGTGTGTGTGTGTGTATGTGTGTGTGTCAGTGCATGTATGCATGCTTTTATGAGATGGACATTCAGAGACTTGTCCCGAAGCCACTCCTGCATTGTCTTGGCTGTGTGCTTAGGGTTATTGTCCTGTTGGAAGGTGAACCTTCGCCTAAGTCTCAAGTCCTGAGCACTCGAGCAGGTTTTTATCAAGGATCTATCTGTACTTTGCTCCGTTCATCTTTCCTTTGATCCTGACTAGTTTCCCAGTCCCTGCTGCTGAAAAACATCCCCACAGTATGATGCTGCCACCACCGTAAGGATGGTGCCAGGTTTCCTCAAGACGTGACACTTGGCATTCATGCCAAAGAGTTCAATATTGTTTTCATCAGACCAGAGAGTATTGTTTGTCATGGTCTGAGAATCTTTAGGTGCCTTTTGGCAAACTCCAGGCAGGCTGTCATGTGCCTTTTACTGAGGAGTGGCTTCTGTCTGGCCACTCTACCATAAAGGCCTGACTGGTGGAGTGCTGCAGAGATGGTTGTCCTTCTGGAAGGTTCTTCCATCTCCACAGAGGAACTCTGGAGCTCTGTCAGAGTGGCCATCGGGTTCTTCGTCACCTCCCTGACCAAGGCCCTTCTCCCCCGATTGCTCAGTTTGGCCGGGTGGCCAGCTCTGTACCTGCCGAGCGGCCAGCTCCTTGATGAAAACCTGCCCTCAGCCAGTGATGCCCTGACCAGAAAAAATTCACTAACTATAGGGTATTGTGTGTAGATTGATGAGGATTTGAATTTTATTTAATCCATTTTAGAATAAGGCTGTAATGTAACAAAATGTGGAAAAAATGAAATGGTCTGAATACTTTATGAATGAACTGTATGCCAAAATGATTGGCTCCCGTGATAAAGATTAGCAGAAAAGATAATAAAATATGTAATACAAAAATATTGCGCTGTATTATATTCTCAAAACATTTTGGAAATTATCTATTTTTATACTAATATAATTTCTCAGAGAAAACGATTTTGTTTAACGAGTAATATTTGTTTTTCTTTCGATGTAAAACCCACCACTGGTGTGTCACGCAAAGAGCTCTATTTTCATGTCATCCAACAAATGTGATCTGGAGTTTACAAAATGGCAATGGCACTTGGATTAGAACTGGTGCTATGGTCAGATGACTTGATAATGCAGCTCGTTGGCCACGCACACCAGTGGTGGATTTTGCATCGAAAGAAAAATGAATATGCAGAAAGGAATCTCATAGCTACTGCAAAATATAGTGGAGGATCTTTGATGTTATGGGGCTAGTTTGCTTCCACTGGTCCTGGGGCCCTTGTTAAAGTCAACGGCATCATGAACTTTACCCAGTATTGGGACATTTTATCCAAAAACCTGGTTGCCTCTGCCAGGAGGCTGAAACTTATCCGCAAGTGGATCTTCCAGCAAGACTTTAATGCCAAGCACACATCAAAATCCACAAAGAAATGATTAATTTACCACAAAATCTACTTTTTGTAATTGCTGTGTCAGTCTCTGACCTTGAACCCCATTGAAAACATGTGGTTTGAATTGAAGAGGGCAGTCCATAAGCGCAGACGGAGAATATCAAGTATATGGAAAGATTCTGTATGGAGGAATGTTCTAAGATCCCTCCCATTGTGTTCTTAAAACATTTTTAGAACAAGAGTCAGATCCGTTATYATCGCAAGGTGAGGTATTGAAAGGTATTGAAAACAGGGGTGCCAATCATTTGGACCTATATCTTTTTTAGAAAATATATATATTTTTCTTAAACAAAATATTTATCTGAGCAATTATATTAGTATAAAACAATATTATAAATAAAAAAATCAAGGGTGCCAATCATTTTGGACATGACTGCATAACTGCATAACATCATTGTGTACAATAAATAGTTTTGAGACCTGGTCATTAGGCAGCATTTCTGTTAGAAGGGAGAGGATGAAAAATAAATATATATTTGATCTGAGGTGGGTCAGCACAGCTGTGATTTGTATCCAGCTTTTGTCTAAGAGAGTAGGGAGTAGTCGCCCCTTACCTCTGGTCGGGGGTTAGGATTGGGGTAGGGTCATCTGATCTACTATCTGTGGCTAGGAGCAGAGCCATATATTTAGAGAGTTGGGCCAATGCAGATTTCTGCGTTATGATACATTTACATAACACTTCAACATTCTATGGCAGCCATGTTACTCCCCATTAACATTACATGGGGAATATTTAAACAATGCTGTGTAACTGAATGTGTAGAATTAGAACAATATACATGTATATGGCTCTGGTTAAGGATAGCTTCTCCCTCAAGTGGTAGGGCCAGGCAGAGTATTACTGCAGGTCCCTTAGCTTGAGTGGAAGTATTTTGACTTGTTGCCATAGTGACTTATGAGGCTTTAAGTGAGGTGACCTGGCTTATGAAGCATCCCTTTTCCCTCTGTATGACCTAAGCATAACCATATTTGTTTTCATTTTACAGTAAGTGATCTGTCTCTCCATGTCTGTCTGGCTTCCCAGCTGTAAAAGCCGGCCGCTGCAGCGGGCACTGTGACAGTGACAGAGTGATTCGAACCCCTTCACCCGTCTGTGCCGCAGCCAGTCATTGATCTATTTTCTGGGGAGAGGCATATAAATCTGTCTATTTGCACCAGGAAGGAGATTTACGCCCTGCCTCCCTGCCTCCTTGCCTCCCTGCCTCCCTGCCTCCCTGCCTCCTTGCATACGCAGCGTCAGAAGTCTTATATCAAGGAAGGCTCCAACTTCCACAGGATGAAAGAGAATGAGTCAGTCTTTGTGTAGTAGGGTAAAGAGAATGAGCCAGTCTTTGTGTAGTAGGGTAAAGAGAATGAGCCAGTCTTTGTGTAGTAGGGTAAAGAGAAGGAGCCAGTCTTTGTGTAGTAGGGTAAAGA
>NC_036853.1:3194190-3211343 GCF_002910315.2 Salvelinus sp. IW2-2015
TAGAAAGGAGCAGTCTTTGTGTAGTAGGGTAAAGAGAAGGAGCCAGTCTTTGTGGTAGTAGGGTAAGGAATGAGCCAGTCTTTGTGTAGTAGGGTAATAGAAGGAGCCAGTCTTTGTGTAGTAGGGTAAAGAGGAAGGATCCAGTCTTTGTGTAGTAGGGTAAAGAGAAGGCCAGTTTTGTGGTAGTAGGGTTAAAGAGAATGAGCCAGTCTTTGTGTAGTAGGGTAAAGAGAAGGAGCCAGTCTTTTGTGTTAGTAGGGTAAAGAAGACAGTCTGTTAGGAACGCAGTCTTTGTGTAGTAGGTAAAGAGAAGGAGCCAGTCTTTGTGTAGTGGGTAATGTGCATTAAGTGTGCATTAAGGGAATATGTATGTACGTGTGTGCATGACAGTGTTATTCTTATTCTGTTGTCTTTCTTTGAAAGATACTGTATATTAGGGTTATTTGCGGTCTGATTCGTCACCGTTCTGGCAACAGTTGCAGAGTTGATTAAATCAGGTGAAACTGATGTGATCGCGATCTGAAAAGGCTAAGCTAATAAAGTGTCATCCTGTCAAGTTAGCCAAACTGGTGTCCCATTATTTTCAAGACATGTTTTTTTTTTTTTTTCAGGCTGAAGACAGTGGTCAGTGTTTTCTCTCTCGTCTTTGTGTTAGGATGCAGCTTGTGGCTCTGTTCGGACCGCCCCAGCCTGCGACTAACTCACACCCCCTCCCCATCACCACTCCCCTTCCAACCCATGCCTGGCCCGGCTCACCCTTATATGGGCCATCAGCAACTCTCACGCGGAACTCTGCTTTCTTCAGCAGAAAGAAGGCTTTTGTCTGAGCAAACAGAGGGCCCCTCACAATCCACCAAACCCTCACAATCAGCTGGGGCAGCCAAGGAACTGCAGAAAAGGAGAGGAGGAGAGAGAGAGAGAGAGGAGAGAGAGAGAGAGAGAGCTCACTGCCACCAAAATGAGGGGAACTGGCTGCACTTCTAAGCCTCCCTGCCAATGTATGACAATATTAGGAGAGACATATTTCGCTCAGTTAAACAGATCACAAAGAATTCGAAAACAATTCCATTTTTGATAACTCCCATATTACTGGGTGGATTCACAGTGTGCCATCAATGGCAGAAGAATTTGTGACTGTTGCAAAGAAAATGGGCAACCAGTGAAGAACACAGCATTGTAATACAACCATATTTATGTTTATTTATTTTTAACTTGTGTGCTTTTACGCATTTTGTACATTGTTAAACACTGCATATATATAATAATGAATTTGATGTTTTTTGTTTTGAAACGTCTGTATGTGTAATGTTTACTGTTATTTTTATTGTTTTATTTGACTTTGTATATTATCTACCTCACTCTCGCTTTTGGCGGGTTAACACATGTTTCCGCATGCAATAAAAGCCCCTTGAATTGAGAGAGAGAGAGAGAGAGAGAGAGAGAGAGAGAGAGAGAGAGAGAGAGAGAGAGAGAGAGAGAGAGAGGCTATGGCACATAGAGAGGCTATGGCACAGTTTGCAGAGATTTCCAGAAATGCCTCAGACGTTCTAGCCACAAACTAAACAAAGACTCCACTGAGGTACCACCTCTATGACCTCACCCCCTCCCCGTTTGGGAGAAGCAGAGCCCCTTTTTCAAGCTGCCGTTTTCACACGGTGTGTTTTCTTAAAAGAGCAAATCTCCTCAGACGCAGCCAGGCGCAAAGCCACCACCGCGGAGCCAAGATGTCTAGCGAGCGCCTCCAAAGGAACAAGAAGCGATTCTCGCTCGACAGGTCCTGGCGGGCGCCGAAATGAGACCCTCATTCATCAAGAGATTCCCTCAGTCTTGAGTCGCCCCTTCCACACAAGGACGTGTGTTGTTCACAATTGCCCCATGTCAACAATGTACAAAGTGTTCATTTTCAGCTGGGCCCTAAATGGTCCTCTTCTTTAAAAGAAAAGGGTCTAATTATTATAATTATAGGGTCTCCGTGAGGTAATAGAATGTTGGGCCTGATTAAACAAATGTAGCAATAAATCGGCACTGTGGCATTTTTGTTTGGTCTGTCTCATCCCTGGCCATGTTGTGGAGATGCACTCATAGAGCAGCTTTTGAAAGTGGATATTTTTTTGGAGCTCTATGGCCAACACACTGTTGAAGTACTCTCATTACTCCCTCAGGAGGTTGGGCTCCTGTAAGAGTCCAACCCAGCAACCTAGGCCATGCAGGTCATCCTTGCCTTCAACTGGCCAACTAATGAAAACACACTTAATCGTAGAATGCAGGCCTAGACTTTTGAATGTGTCCTAGATCCTTGGATTGGGACTTACAGCTTGGCCTTTAGAATGCAGACTGCTTGTTCTTGTTCCTATAACGAAGGTTTTTATACTTCTAAAGCGTCTCAAAATCAGTGGGTATTTTTTTATCTTATAGATTTAATACCAGCTTTGTCCCCGTGACAGTGGCAGTATGTAACTTAATACACAGTTATACCATTCATAAAAATGTTGCCGTGTGTGTCTACTGTCTCCCCAACAGACTGTTGTTGCTTTGATTATCCATGGGATAACTGCAAACCATGTCAACTAGAAACGAACAACAGCATGTTCATAGTTTCCCACGTCCAACAGACAACCTAAACCTTGTGCTCAAGTGAATGTAGCTAAGTGTAGTTTAAGTGGTGGAAGTGTGTAGACCCCCCCCCCCCTTCCGCCCACACACACACTTAACGTTAACACACGTCTTTCTCCAGGCTGCATCACAACCTGTATCACGGCCTTGATTGGGAGTCCCATAGGGCGGCCAGTCGTCCCGGTTTGGCCGGTGTAGGCCGTCACTGTAAATAAGAATTTGTTCTTAACTGACTTGCCTAGTTAAATAAAAAATGTAAATAAAGAATTCTCAGTGTGACTTCTACTAACCGATGGTGGCCTTTGGCACACTTCCACCCAATGTCAAAATAAGCTTGAGATGTCAAAAGCCTGATTTTTAGTGTCAACACACACATATACAAACACACACAAGAAAGGAAAGATGTCAGCTCAGAATAAAAAAGGGGTTAAAATGTAGTTAAAATAGGTCAAATCATGGGTTAGAATCATGCAAAAATGGTTTGACCCAAAGGTTAATTCGTCTAGCCGGTTTCTAAACGTTGGTTTGTGTCCTGTCCTAGTTCTTCCACCATACGCCATTCAGCACGTTAGTATAGTGGATTAAAGAAGTGAGCAACAATCGCCCACTAATCCATTGAGCTTGCATAACAGTAGCACTGCTCTTTTTCTCCTCCCTACAATGGATTATGAACAAAACAACGCCGCCCTTCTTTCTCATGAGCTGAGCAGTAGGAATGTCATCTTAACCTTAGTTTATGACAATAATTATAATTCAAAACAACACCGGGTGCCCAGGTAGGCTGTATGTCAAGAACAGGATCATGTTTTGACACACTCTAATACAGAATGTTTATGTAACAGGTAAGCTGTGGTGGTTTGAGAAGACTTCTTTAGTACCTGTGCAACAAAAATTGTAATTGGAAAATGTGGCTATGTTGTTGTCTGGCCCTGATTACACGTTAGCTCAACGAGGTTCTTGTTACACGGCTTTTGTTATGCAAACGTAGAAAAAAACACAACAGTATCATTAACCCTACAATAGTATCCCTGCATGTTCTGAAATAGACAAGTTGTATCAGATATGTGAGCACTTGTTGCAGTAAGAAAGAAATAATGTATTTATTTAACTAGGCAAGTCAGTTAAGAACAAATTCTTATTTACAATGACGGCCTACCCCGGCCAAACCCGGGCCAATTGTGTGCCGCCCTATCGGACTCCCAATCATGGCCGGTTGTGATACAGCCTGGAATCAAACTAGGGTCTGTAGTGACGCCTCTAGCACTAAGATGCAGTGCCTTAGAACGCGGTGCCACTCGAGCCACTTGGGTGAAAGAAAGAAAGAAAGAAAGAAAGAAAGAAAGAAAGAAAGAAAGAAAGAAAGAAAGAAAGAAAGAAAGAAAGAAAGAAAGAAAGAAAGAAAGGAAAGGCAGGAAAGGCAGGAAAGGATGAATAAACGAAAGAAAACAAGGATACTAGCTCTCTCTCTCCTTATCCCACTCTCTTTTTCCTTATCTCTTTTTCTCTCATTTCCCTCTCTGTCTGTCTCCTTATCCCTCTCTGTCTGTCTCCTTATCCCTCTCGCACTCTCTCCTTATCCCTTATCCCTCTCTCTTTGGCTCCTTATCTCTATCTGTCTGCCTCCTTATCCCTCTCTCTCTGTCTCCTTATCACTCTCTCTCTTGGCTCCTCAATCCCATTATCCCTCTCGTATGGCTCCTTATCACAATTATCCATTCTCTCTCTCTCTTGGCTCCTTACCCTCTCTCTCTCTGTCTCCTTATCCTCTCTCTCTCTCTCTGTCTCCTTATCCTCTCCCTCTGTCTCATTATCCTCTCATCTTGTCTCCTTATCCCTTCGTCTCTGTCCCGTATCCCTCTTCTCTCTCGCCTCCTTAACCCTCTCTCTCTCTGGGTCCTTATCCCTCTCTCACCCTGTCTCCTATCCTTCTCTCCTCTGTCTCCGTATCCCTCTCTCTCTCTGGCTCCTTATCTCTCTCTCTGACTCCTTATCCCTCTCCCTGTCTGTCTCATGTCCTCATTACCCTCTCTCTCTGTCACCTTAGCCCTCTCTCTCTCTCGTCCTCTGTCACCTCCCTCTCTCTCTCTCTCCTCTCCCTTCTTCCCTCTTTTTCTCTCTCTCTCTCTCTCTCTTCTCTCCTCTCTCTCTCTCTCCTCTTCTCTCTCTCTCTCTCTCTCTCTCTCTCTCTTCTCTCTCTCTTCTCTCTCTCTCTCTCTCTCCTCTCTCTCTCTCTCTCTCTCTTATCTCTCTCTCTCTGCCTCCTTATCCATCATTTCTCTCTGTCTCCTTCTCTCTCTCTCTCTGTCTCCTTATCCTCTCTCTCGTGGCTCCGATCCCCTCCTCTCTGGCTCTTTATCCTCTCTCATCTGTCTCCTTAATCTCTCTCCTCTATGGCTCCTTATCCATCTCTCTTCTGCTCCTCCTTATCCCTCTCTCTCGGCGTCCCTTATCCCTCTCTCTGTCTCCTTATCCCTCTCTCCCTGTCTCCTTATCCCTCTCTTATCCTGTCTCCTTATCCCTCTCTCCATTTTTCTCCCACCTCTGCTCTGTTATGACACTAAATACAGTAGACTGCACTGACATCCCTCTTTTCTCTGTCTCCCTGCTCCCTCCTTCTCTCTCTCCCTCCCCCATCCTCTCTCTGTGGTAAGCCTGAGAGTGTATTTTGGTTACGAGGTGGAATATTATGAGTCTAAACGCTCTAGACGCTACTACGCTGAAATTCCTCATCTGTCTCTATTTCTGCTCTCTCTCCATACTTTTTTCCCTCCCTCGCTCTCTTCCTCTCTCTGCAGTGTGTGTACAGTAGCTGTGTCCTGAATGCTGAGCTGGAGCCAGCATGTCCCCAGTTCACCTGTCTGCCGTGCTGCAGAAGCAGTATTAAAGAGCCCCACCCTCCCCCGTGATGTGCGTCAACTGCAAGAGGGACACTAAATCATCATATTGTGTTATCATTGTATTGTATTTTATGTGTGTATGTGTGTGCACAAGTGTGTGTGTGGGTGGGGGGTGGGGGGGGGGTACTTTATATGAGTGACTTCAATTTTGAGGAGTAGTAATACTACCGTAGTATACCAAATTGCATTAGGTCTGCATGTGTGTGACTTTTCGACTGTGATTGTGTTTGGTTCTGTATCCTCACTTGGGTATGTAAGATGAATGAAACAGGGAGATAAGATGTCTCTTTCTCTCAAAATCATATTCTCTCTTTCCCACATCATCTCTCCTTATCCCTGCCCTTCTCTCTATAGGGGAGAGTGGGGTAAGTTGAGCCAAAGGGGTAAATTGAGCCACTCTTGTTTCTATGAAACCATACACAAAATGAATAATTTTACCAAATATTTAGGAAGAAGTATTTCATGGAGTCTGTGAAGGAAGACACCACATGGAAAAAGTGATAAACAAGTTAGGTCCACGAAACTGATCTTCACCAAGTCAAAATAATTTATTGTGTTAGAGGTTTCATGATGCTTGTATCCAAATGAAAGTAGATACTTTTAAGATTGTTGTACACATCTGTTCGTGTCTCTATACACTTCAAAATGTGGTCCTAAACCTTGCATGAAAGTGCATCCTTGTAGCTGTGTGGGCTAATATAGTCAAGATGTTTGCCTTTGGTGTAAGATGGGCCTATTATTGAGCCAATGGCAAGTTGAGCAAATTGAAGTGTTTTCTTCCCAGGTGTAATGCAAGGTGTTATCACTGGGATATGAAGTAACATCAGGGCCTGGCCTATGCTACAGCTGCAATATATAACTTTTTGGGCGACCTGACCAAATGAACATAGAAATGTGTGTTGTAGATCTTTCATTCTCAATGAACGCAAGTCTAAGAATTGTTAGATCTGTTSTATGAGAGCTATTTCTATGCTTCCCGTTCTTAAGTTTTGCAACTTTGACTTTCGGTTTTGTACACCAATACGTTTGGTTATGGAAAATATATTTCACAACGGTTTAGAAGTTACCATGACTCTCTACACTATACTTGCTTGTTTTGTCACATAAACTGAAATTAGGTGAACTATTAGAATTTTAGCAACCAGGAAATGGGTCACGCAAAACATACTCGCCCACTGGAACGTCTTCCCCAGACAGTGGTTAGTACTTACCCTTGCTTGGGAAATAGCTACGCTAGTGAAAGTTAAAGTTATTCAACAATCTTGTAAAGATCGTCAGGATATGGATTAAATCCGACTGGCTTCTACTTGGGCTGTCAACCATCAAACCTGAGATTGGTGTGTTGTTGGTAAGAAGCTACATTTTGTTTATAGCTAGCTAGATACCTAGCTACTTGTCATTGTTTGGTAGGCTATGCCTCTATGATACCGTGATATTACTAGCTAAATACATAGCTTCTCCTTAACATGTAATGTGATAGGAAGATTTGCATAGCTAACGTTGTACTTGAAGACAGGTTTGATCCCTGCTAGCTAACGTTAGCTAGCTAGCAGGGATCTAGCTAGCTATCGGGAAAAAGTCTAACGTTAGCTACAGTGCCTTCAGAAAGTTTTCACATCCCTTGACTTTTTCCCGATTTTTGTTGTGTTACAGCCTGAATTCAAAATTGATTAAATTGGAGAGAAAAAAATCACTGACCTGCACACAATACCCCATAATGTCAAAGTGGAATTATGTTTTTAGAAAATGTTACAAATTATTTAAAAATGAAAAGCTGAAATGTCTTGAGTCAATAAGTATTTGACCCCTTTGTTATGGCAAGCCTAAATAAGTTAAAGAGTACAAATTTGCTTAACAAGTCACATACTAAGTTGCATGGACTCACTCTGTGTGCATTAATAGTGTTTAACATGATTTTTTAATTACTACCTCATCTCTATACCCCACACAAACAATTATCTGTAAGATCCTTCAGTCAAGCAGTACATTTCAAACACAAATTCAACCAAAAAGACCAGAGAGGTTTTCCAATGCTTCGCAAAGAAGAGCACCTATTGGTAGATGGATAAGAAAAGCAGACATTTAATATCCCTTTGAGCATGGTGAAGTTATTAATTAAACGTTGGATGGTGTATCAATACACCCAGTCATTACAAAGACATAGGTGTCCTTCCTAACTCAGTTGCCGGAGAGGAAGGAAACTACTCAGGGATTTCACCATGAGGCCAATGGTGACTTTAAAACAGTTACAGAGTTTAATGGCTGTGAAAGGAGAAAACTGAGGATAGATCAACAACATTGTAGTTACTCAACAATACTAACCTAATTGACAGAGTGAAAAGAAGGAAGCCTGTACAGAATAAAACTATTCCAAAATATGCATCCTGTTTGCCACAAGGCACTAAAGTAAAACTGCAAAAAATGTGTCAAAGCAATTACATTTTTGTACTGAATACAAAGTGTTACAGTATGTTTGGGGCAAATCCAATACAACACATTGCTAAGTACCACTTTTCATATTTTCAAGTATAGTGGTGGCTGCATCATGTTATGGGTATGCTTGTAATTGTTAAGGACTGAGGAGTTTTTCAGGATGAAAAATAAGCAGAATGGAGCTAAGCACAGGCAAAATCCTGGAGGAATTTTGGGGATGAGGGGTGGAGGACGGGGGAGGCGATTCGGGGGATGGGGGGTGGGAGGATGAGGGGTGGGAAGGGGTATAGTTGTGAAGACTCTCGACATCTGTCGTTATGTAACCAAGGAGGTGGATGCTGTTGAATTCTTAAATTTGTTTTAAAAAGATGGTGTCAGTGTGGACTCTTGACAGCTTAGTATTAAACTCCCCTCTTATCCCTGCATCCTATGAGGAAAGCCCACACTGGTCCTCTTCTGTAAGAGGGTTTGGGCTTTAAAGGGGTGGGGGTGACAGCGACTGGAAATGTAGGCCTACATGGTGTTTTGGCAGCAGGTTTGGGAAAGTGTTGTGCAACGTCGTTAACACTATCATGTTGGGGGTGGGGGGGGGGGAGCATTCACTAAAAACCTAAACACTCTGATCTGATTGGATCTCATCTGGCACTCCCAGACAACCAATTTGACAGAGCTTGAATTATTTTTTAAAGAATAATGGGCAAATGTTGCACAATCCAGGTGGGGAAAGCTCTTAGAGATTTACCCAGAAACACACAGCTGTAATCACTGCCAAAGGTGATTCTAATTTGTATTGACTCAGGGGGTTGAATACTTAAGTGTTTTATTTTTCATGATTTTGTTTTACAAATGTTAAATATTTTCTTCTACTTTGACTTTACAGAGTACTTTGTTTCGATCGTTGACAAACAATGATTATTTAAACCATGTTAATCCCACTTCGTAACACAACAAAATGTGGGAAAAATCAAGGGGTGTGAATACTTTCTGAAGGCACTGTAGCTAGCTAGCTCATAATCAAGCAACCCTGACGACATGTTTGATGCACGTTACCAGCTTTCTTTCAATAATGTTTTAACTCAAACTGGCTAGCTACTGTCCTTGTTTGTTGTGATTGAAGGGCAAAGACACACGCATGAAACACTTACATCAGACCACAACCCCAAGACAACTCTTGTTTGACTTCTGTCACGGCCGCTAGCCTTTCTTAATGAGCATTGATGAAAAACAAGGCCAAATCAGGTAGTGCAGTTGACCTTTAAAATATGATTCAAATGATTAAAAGACAAAAAAGCGATCTTTATTGTGTTGAATTATGTTTGGGATATAAAGATAGACATGGTTTTAAAAGGTAGTGGTAATTGCAGCCACTGTCCCCGCATGAGGCCTTTTGCCTTTTGGTAGACCATCATTGTAAATAAGGATTTGTTCTTAACTGACTTGCCTAGTTAAATAAATGTAAAAAAAAAAAWAWTTAAATCATGAAGTACAGACATTTGTAGATGGCTTAACTTACCCTGTCCTGCGTCACAACTTACCCCATATACCTGGGCTAAATTGTGCCACGGGACCAGTTTTTTTGTAAAACTGTAATGTTTACATGAATTTTTTTTTCTTCCAGGGATACACAACATTCTGAAATATATGAACATATCTTTGTTAGAAAGAATATTATATTGCCCCTGACCGAGTGATGCTGAATGTATAAAAATTCTAAACTTACCCCACTCTCCCTTAACTCTCTTACTCAGTCTCCTCAAATTGTCTCTCATTCTTCCCCTTTATCTCACTCATTCCCTCCCCTTCTCCCTCTTCCCCTCTCTCACCCCCTCCCTTTCTGCCTCCCTCCATCCATGCCCTGCAAGCCTCAGTGGGGGCTCGCGGGCTGCAGAGGAAGTGCAGTGCGTGCTCATCTCGTAGCAAGGGGGGACGGAGAGAGCGAGAGAGAGAGGGAGRGAGAGAGAGAGAAGAGAGAGGGGGGATTCACAGAGCGCCACTGTGGCTCCGGTGTGAGCTGCGTTCTTCAACACGACAACGAACCCCCTGACCCGAATACTCAGCGAGACACGCCCTCCACAGCCCTGACGCAGAGCCACATAGGCCACCTGCTGGACAGGGATGGAAATGCAAATGTTTTCTTTTTTTAATTAACTGTTTTTTCTCTTGCATCTTTTACACCTCTTGTGAGGCCCTTCTCTTTTATCATTTGTGGTCTGTCAGAAAGTATGGTTGTTTTATGCAGTTGAATGTTGTAATTCTTGAATATTTATTTTATCTTGGTTTCTTTTTTTGCAGAGGGTTCTGCCTGGTTCTGTTTCTGTCTGTGCCCAGCTCCTCCTTTTCTCCTCTCAGTCTGTTTCTCTCTCTCCTGATCTATCTGTCCACGTCACCACCCTTGTCTGTCTGCACAGCTCGCCTTGTCTCTCTTTCTCTCTCTCTCTAACTCTCTTATTGTCTCTCACATTTTCTCTCTTTTTCCCTACATCTTGCTCCTCCCTTTCTCTCCTTCCTTCACAATAAATATTTAGTTTTCCCCCCCTCCGTCATTCTATTTTCATAAAAACTATATGGGAACCCAGAAGCACACAATAAGAGCATGTCTGTCTCCTTCTCCCCACTCTCCTTACTCTGCCAACCAGTCTACTCAGAAACCACAGTTAGTGAGATGCAGAGTGAAAGAACACAGAGGGCCCAGTGTGAGAAGTAACCGTTTCTCTAGTGCCTGAGAGTCAAGAACAATTTGCCGAAAAAAAACAACAAGAGGGACTCGATTACTCAGCCTCCCCTCTAACGCTCACACACTGACTCATACACAAACACATTCAGACCTACCCATCCATCTCCAGGAAAGAAAAAGAATAACATTTTCCCTGCAGACAGACCTCCAGTGTATCCACGTGTACAATGAATGTCTATTCTCACAAGAGATTTTTGATTTGAAGTATGAGAGGGCTGTGTAGATCCATATTCGAGCTGGTTTGACTACAGTGTGCCCATACGGGGGGGATGAGGGGTGGGGGGATGGGGGGATGAGGGGTGGGAGGACAGGGGGAGGCGAGTGGGGGGTTGAGGGGTGGGAGGAGATGGGGGAGGCGGGTGGGGGGGGGGGGGGGGGGGGGGGGGGGGGGGGGGGGGGGGGGGGGGGGGGGGGGGGGGGGGGGGGGGGGTTGGGGGATGAGGGGTGGGAAGGGGTATGTGAAGACTCTCGACATCTCTCATTATGTAACCAAGGAGGTGAATGCTGTTGAATTCTCAAGCTCGTTTTAAAAAGATGGTGTCAGTGTGGACTCTTGACAGCTTAGTATTAAACTCCCCTCTTATCCCTGCATCCTATGAGGAAAGCCCACACTGGTCCTCTTCTGTAAGAGGGTTTGGGCTTTAAAGGGGTGGGGGTGACAGCGACTGGAAATGTAGGCCTACATGGTGTTTTGGCAGCAGGTTTGGGAAAGTGTTGTGCAACGTCGTTAACACTATCATGTTGGGGGTGGGGGGGGGGGCATTCACTAAAAACCTCACACTCTGATCTGATTGGATCTCGTCTAGCACTCCCTCCTCCAGAACTCATTTCAACACAAGGGGCACACTTTCATACACAAACACACGCACAGATATGCACCGGGGATCGCCATAGCAACGGCCCACTCCGCTGTGACAATGCACTACCGGAATTTCAGTTGGATCTGGAATCTTCCCACGCTGAGGGACGGGGCACACCTCCTGGACAAACATGCTGTTGATGCATCCCATTTGAAGAAAAAGATGACCCGTTGTCATAGAGAGATCGTCTGATGAATGTGGTCTTTCTTACCACCAATGGGTTTGCATTACACTGGTTTCCTTGGATACACATTGCATCAGGCTACACACTAATATGGACTTGGTGTGTTTTTGGTTGAAAATGGCTGTAGATCTAGAGTCTTTAACATGTAGAAATGCATTGACTGTCTTCCTTCTTCATTGTGTGAAGAAACAGAGATGGGAAGAAAGTAGAGGTGGAAAGGAGACTGTATATAAAATGCAGAGGGTGTGTGTGCGTGCGCTCCCCCCCAACATGAATGTTTTAAGAGGTTGTGTATCTGTGAGAACAACCTTGCGTCCCCACACCTTCTGAATCCCCTAATCCCCTTCTGAAACACATGCACACAACTAGTCCACCCACATAGAACTATTCCACCCAGTCACCTACATCTTTTAATTTAACCTACACTGGCCAAACCCAGAGGACGCTGGGCCAATTGTGCTCCGCCCTATGGGACTCCCAATCACGGCCAGTTGTGTTCCAGCCTGGAATCGAACCAGGATGTCTGTAATGACATCTTTAGCACTGAGATGCAGTGCCTTAGACCGCTGCGCCACTCAGGAGCTCACACGTAAAACTAATCCACCCACCCAGCCACCCACATACATACAACTAATCCACCCACCCAGCCACCCACATACATACAACTAATCCACCCAGCCACCCACATGCACACAACCAATCCACCCAGCCACCCATATCAAATCAAATTGCTCTGAATATCACGGGTGTAGACCTTACCGTGAAATGCTTACTTACAAGCCCTTAACAACAATACGGAGTCAATCACCACCTTCCGGAGACACCTGAAACCCCACCTCTTTAAGGAATACCAGATAATGAAAGTAAATCCCTCTAACCCCCCCCCCTCTTAAAAGAGTTAAGATGCACTATTAAATGGTGTTCCACGGATATCATAAGGTGAATGCACCAATTTGTAAGTCGCTCTGGATAAGAGCGTCTGCTAAATGACTTAAATGTAAATGTAAATGTAAACAATGCAGTTCAAGAAAAAGAGCTAAGAAAATACTTACAAAAAAAAATAAAGTAAAAAATATAAAATCAAATCAAAAAGTGACACAACAAAATTACATAACAATAACGAGGATATATACAGGGAGTACCGGTACGGAGTCAATGTGCGGGGGTACATGTTAGTCTAGGTCATTTCTAAAGTCACTATGCACAGATAGTAAACAGTGAGTAGCAGCAGTGTAAAAACAAACGGGGGGAGGGGTGGGGGTGTCAATATAAATAGTCCGGGTGGCCATTTCATTAATTGTTCAGCCTTCTTATGGCTTGGGGATAGAAGATGATAGAGAGCCTTTTGGACCTAGACTTGGCGCTCCGGTAACGCTTGCCATGCGGTAGCAGAGAGAACAGTCTATGACTTGGGTGACTGGAGTCTTTGACAATGTTTTGGGCCTTCCTCTGACACCGCCAAGTATATAAGTCTTGGATGTCAGGAAGCTTGGCCCAGTGATGTACTGGGCCATAAGCACTACCCTCTGTAGTGCCTTAYGGTCAGATGCCAAGCAGTTGCCATACCAGGCAGTGAAGAAACCGGTCAGGATTCACTCAATGGTGCAGTTGTAGAACTTTTTGAGGATCTGGGGACCCATGCCAAATCTTTTCAGTCTCCTGAGGGGGAAAAGGTGTTGTCGTGCCCTCTTCACAACTGTCTTGGTGTGTTTGGACCATGATAGTTCATTGGTGATGTGGAGACCAAGGAACTTGAAACTCTTGACCTGCTCCACTTCAGCCCGTCGATGTTCATGGGGGCCTGTTCGGCCCTCCTTTTCCTATAGTCTACGATCATCTCCTTTGTCTTTCTCACATTGAGGGAGAGATTGTTGTTCTGGCACCACACTGCCAGGTCTCTGACCTCCTCCCTATAGGCTGTCTCATCGTTGTCGGTGATCAGGCCTACCACTGTTGTGTCATCAGAAAACTTAATGATGGTATTGGAGTCATGTTTGGCAAGGCAGTCGTGGGTGAACAGGCAGTAGAGGAGGGGACTAAGCATGCACCCCTGAGGGGCCGCAGTGTTGAGGATCAGTGTGCTGTATGTGTTGTTGCCTACCCTTACCACCTGGGGGCAGCCCGTCAGGTAGTCCAGGATCCAGTTGCAGAGGGAGGTGTTTACTTGCAAGGTCCTTAGCTTAGTGATGAACTTTGTGGGCACTCTGGTTTTGAACGCTGAGCTGTAGTCAATGAACAGCATACTCACATACTGTGGGGAGAACAAGTATTTGATACACTGCCGATTTTGCAGGTTTTCCTACTTACAAAGCATGTAGAGGTCTGTAATTTTTTATCATAGGTACACTTCAACTGTGAGAGACGGAATCTAAAAAAAATCCAGAAAATCACATTGTATGATTTTTAAGTAATTAATTTTGTAATGTTAATCCATAGGTACCTTTTAATGTGAGAGACGGAATATAAAACGAAAAATCAGAAAAATCAAATGTAATGATTTTATAAGTAATATAATTTGGCATTTTATTGATGTACATACGTATTGTGTATACATCAGAAAGCAAGAACTTGTATTGTAGCAAAGAGTCTTGGTTTTGCCAATTACGATGATCATTAGATTTCTGTATTTTGAAGGTTTGACCCACCTGAGCAGGGATTTTGGCACTCTCCATACAGACCTCAGGTTTCGGGGCTGTCGCTGGGAATTGGATTTCAGCTCTCCAAAGATTTTCTATTGGTTAGGTCTGGAGACTGGTAAGCCTACAGGACATTGAGTGCTTCTACGGAGCCATCATTAGTTGCCTGGCTGTGTGTCGGGTCTTGTCATGCTGGAGACCCAGCACGACAATCTTCCATGCTCTGTACTGGGGAAGAGGTGTGTTGGCGAAGATCTCGCGATAATGGCACATCCATCATCCCATCAATACGGTGCAGTCGTCCTGTCCCTTTAGAAAAGCATCCCAAAAGATGTTTATCACTCCATGCTTCAGGTGGGATGGTGTTCTTGGGGTTAGTACTCATACTTTTCTTCTCCAACAGCGAGTGGAGTTAGATCAAAGCTCTATTTTTGTCTCATGAGACCAATGACTTCTCCATTCCTCTCTGGGAATCCAGATGGTATTTGCAACTTCAGACGGGCCTGGAATGCGCTGGCTTTGAGAGGGGGACCTGCGTGCGCTGCAGGATTTTAATGACATGACGGCGTAGTGTGTTACTAATTGTTTTCTTTGAGACTGTGGTCCAGCTCTTTCAGGTCATGTGACCAGGTCTGCCGTGTAGTTTGGGCTGATCCATCAGCTTCCTCATATATGTGATCTCCAGGTGAGATGTTTGACGTGGAGCCCCAGACGAGGGTGATTGAAGTAACTTGAATTCTTCCAATTTTCTAATAATTGGGCAACAGTTGTTGCCTTTCACAGCTGCTTGCCTATTGTCCTGTAGCCATCCAGTCTGTGCAGGTTACAATTTTATCCCTGATGTCTTACAGCTCTCTGGTATTGTAGAGAGGTTGGAGTCTGTTTGATTGAGTGTGTGGACAGGTGTATTTTATAAGGTAACGAGTTAAACAGGTGCAGTTAATACAGTAATGAGTGGAGAACAGGGGGCTTTAAAGAAAAACTACAGGTTCTGAGAGCGAATTCTTACTGGTTGGATAGGTGATCAAATACTTATTATGCCAATAATGCTAATTAATTCTTAAAAATCATACAATGTGATTTTCTGGATTTTTTTTAGATTGTTCTACAGTTGAAGTGTACTATGATATAAAATTACAGACTCTACATGCTTTGTAAGTAGGAAAACTGCAAAATCGGCAGTGTATCAAATACCTTGTTTCCCCAAGTATGTGAGTATGCTGTTCATTGACTACAGCTCAGCGTTCAAACCACAGAGTGCCACAAAGTTATCAAAGCTAAGGACTTGCAAGTAACACTCTCTGCAACTGGATCTGGACTACTGACGGGCTGCCCAGGTGGTAAGGGTAGGAACAACATACAGCACACTGATCTCAAACTGGGCTCAGGGTGGATGCTTAGTCCCTCCTTACTGTGTTAACGATGCCTTGCCACACATGACTATACCATCATTAAGTTTTTGATGACAACAGTGGTAGGCATGATACGACAACGATGAGACAGCCTATAGGGAGGAGGTCAGAGACCTGGCAGTGTGGTGCAGAAACAACTCATCTTCAAATGTGAGAAAGACAAAGGAGATGATGTAGACTTGGAAAAGGAGGGCCGAACAGGCCACATGACATCGCGGGGCTGAAGTGGAGAGTTCAAGAGTTTCAAGTTCCTTGGTCCCATCACAATGAACTATCATGGTCCAAAACACACGAAGTTGTGAAGAGGACGACAACCTTTTCCCCTCAGGAAGACGAAAGATTTGGCATGGGTCCCAAATCTCAAAAAGTTCTACAATGCACATTGAGTGAATCCTGACCGGTTTTCTTCACTGCCTGGTATGGGAATTGCTTTGGCATTCTGACCATAAGGACACTACAGGGGTAGTGCTTATGGCGTAATCACTGGGCCAAGCTCCTGACATCCAAGATTATATCTTGGCGGGTGCAGAGGCAGGCCCAAAACAATTGTCAAAACTCATCACCATATAGACTGTTCTCTTGCTACCGCTGGCAAGCGTTACCGAGGCAAGTGTCTAGGTCCAAAAGGCTCTCTATCATCTTCTATCCCCAAGCCATAAGAAAGGCTGAACAATTATATAATTGGAATGGCTACCCGGATATAGTATTATTGACACCATCCTCCCCGTTTGTTTTTACACCTGCTGTCTCACTGTTTACTATTGTGCATAGTGACTTTAGAAATACTAGACTAAATGTACCGCACATTGACTCCGTACGGTATCCTGTATATATCTCGTTATTGTTATGTATTTTGTTGTGTCACTTTTTGATTGATTTTATATTTTTTACTTTATTTTTTTTGTAAGTATTTTCTTAGCTCTTTTTCTGAACTGCATTGTTTTACATTTACATTTACATTTAGTCATTTAGCAGACGCTCTTATCCAAGCGACTTACCAAATTGGTGCTATTCACCTTATGATATCAGTGGAACACCATTTAAATAGTGCATCTAACTCTTTTAAGAGGGGGGGGGGTTAGAGGGATTACTTTATCCTCTCTAGGTATTCCTAAAGAGGTGGGGTTTCAGGTGTCTCCGGAAGGTGGTGATTGACTCCCGTATGTTGTTAGGCTTGTAAGAAGCATTTCACGGTAAGGTCTACCCCGGTGATATTCAGAGCAATTTGATTTGAATATGGGGTGCTGGTGTGATGGTTGTGTGCATGTGGGTGGCTGGGTGATTGTTGTATTATGTGGGTGGCTGGGTGGGTGGATTAGTTGTATGTATGTGGGTGGCTGGGTGGGTGGATTAGTTTAGGTGTGAGCTCCTGAGTGGCGCATGC
>NC_036853.1:3211368-3216994 GCF_002910315.2 Salvelinus sp. IW2-2015
CAGACCTCTACATGCTTTGTAAGTAGGAAAACCTGCAAAATCGGCAGTGTATCAAATACTTGTTCTCCCCACTGTAGGTGTTCCTTTTGTCCAGGTGGGAAAGGGCAGTGTGGAGTGCGATTGAGATTGAGTTGTCTGTGGATCTGTTGGGGCGGTATGCAAATTGTAGTGGGTCTAGGGTTTCCGGCATGATGGTATTGATGTGAGCTATGACCAGCCTTTCAAAGCACTTCATGGCTACCGACGTGAGTGCTACGGGGCGGTAATCATTTAGGCAGGTTACCTTCGCTTTCTTGGGCACAGGGACGATGGTGGTCTGTTTGAAACATGTAGGTATTACAGACTCGGTCAGGCAGAGCGGGATTTCTTGTAGGTGTCCGGATTAATATCCCGCTCTTTGAAAGCGGCAGCTTTTCCTTTAACTCATTGCAGATGTTGCCTGTAATCCATGGCTTCTGGTTGGGAAATGCACGTACGGTCACTGTAGGGGCGATGTCGTCGATGCACCTATTGATGAAGCCAGTGACTGAGGTGGTATACTCCTCAATGCCATTGGATGAATCCCGGAACATATTCCAGTCTGTGCTAGGAAAACAGTCCTGTAGCGTAGCATCTGCATCATCTGACCACTTCCGTATTGAGCGAGTCACTGGTACTTCCTGCTTTAGTTTTTGCTTGTAAGCAGGAATCAGGAGGATAGAACTACGGTCAGATTTGCCTACTGGAGGGCAAGGGAGAGCTTTGTATGTGCATCTGTGTGTGGAGTAAAGGTGGTCTATAGTTTTTTTYCCTCTTGTTGCACGTGACATGTTGGTAGAAATRTAGGTAAAACGGATTTAAGTTTACCTGCATTAAAGTCCCTGGCCACTAGGAGCGCCGCATCTGGATGCAGATTTTCTTGTTTGCTTATGGCCTAATACAGCTCGTTAAGTGCGGTCTCAGTGCCAGCATCGGTTTGAGGTGGTAAATAGACGGCTACGAATAATATAGATGAGAACTCTCTTGGTAGATAGTGTGGTCTCCAGCTTATTGTGAGGTATTCTACCTCAGGCGAGTAATACCTCAAGACTTGTTTAATATTAGACATCGCGCACCAGCAGTTATTGACAAATAGACACATCCCTGCCCCTCGTCTTACCAGACGTAGCTGCTCTGTCCTGCTGATGCACGGAGAAGCAAGCCAGCTCTATGTTATTTGTGTCGTCGTTCAGCCACGTCTCAGTGAAACATAAGATATTACAGTTTTATATATATATATATAATAGTCTTAATCGTAGATCATCCAGTTTGTTTACCAATGATTGCACAATGGCCAATGATATGGAGGGTAGTGGTGGTTTACCTACTCGTCTGCAAATTCTTACAAGGCACCCTGCCCTCCTTCCGCTTTTTCTTCGTATTTTCTCCACGCTGATGATGGGGATTTGGGCCTTGTCTTGACAAAGCAGTATTTCCTTTGCGTCAGACTCATTAAATAAAAAATCTTTGTCCAGTTCGAGGTGAGTAATCACTGTTCTGATGTCCAGAAGTTCTTTTCGGTCATAAGAGACAGAAACAGCAACATTATGTACAAAATTAGTTACAAACAATGTGAAAAAACAAACAAAATAACACAGTTGGTTAAAAGCCCGTAGAACGCCAACAAATCCACCCACCGGCCACCCACATACACACAACTAATCCACCCAGCCACCCAAGTACACACAACTAATACACCCACCCACCCAGCCACTTACATACATACAATTAATCCACCCACCCAGCCACGTACACACAACTAATCCACCCAGCCACCCACGTAAACACAACTAACCCACCCACCCAGCCACCCACATACATACAACTAATTCAGCCATCCAGCTTCCCACATACATACAACTAATTCACCCACAACCAGCCCCCACCGATACAGACAAACTACATACCATTCTCCCACACCACCCACCCACCAAGCCAAAGAAACATACAACTATCTCACCCAGCCACCCACATACACACAACTAATCCACCCCATCCACCCCACATACACACAGCTAATCTCACCCAACCACCACCCACTACACACAACTAATCCACCCACCCCAGCCACCCACATACACACAAACTAATCTACCCATCGGACCCACATACACGCAACTAATCTAACCCAGCCACCCACATACAATACAATAATTCCACTCAGCCACCCATACACAAAACGAATCTACCAACCACCCATACAAACCGCTAATCCACCCAGCTTCCCACTAACATACAACGAATCTCACCCAGTCACCCATACACACAACTAATCCACCAGCCACCCATACACACCGCTAATCCACCCAGCTTTCCACATACATACAACGAATCCACCCAGCACCCATACCACAAACTAATCCCCACCCAGCCACCCATACCACCGCTAATCCACACCAGCTTCCCATCATACAACAACGAAACCACCCAGTCACCCATACACACAACTAATCCACCCAGCCACCCATACACACCGCTAATCCACCCAGCTTCCCACATACATATACCAACGAATCCACCAGTCACCCATACACACAACTAACTCCACCCAGCCACGCATGTACGCACTCGCACATACACTCTACAATGTGTAGTATACAGTACAAATATGTTTTAAAGACTCATGTATTAACTACCTCCCCCCACCCCCGCCCCCCCCCCGAGCTTTCTAAACAGTGAAAACAATATAAAAGCTACTGTACGGCAGCATGGAAAAGCTGTAGTGAAGCAAACCACAATCCACAGTGGTACAACAGACCTTTCCTCCTGAGCGACTGCTCTGAACCGTCCCATTGACCTCATTTGAAACTCCAATGGTCTGTGGAAGGGATCCATCTCATCTAATTGTGTTCACGTGGTCTTTCAAGTCTCAAGGGGCTTTCAAATCCAATTGTAAATATACTACTTGGGAAGCAGTATATTTGACTACATTTCGTTTTTTATGATATTACTGTATGTCTTTGTGTCATTCACATGACAGTGCTTTAAAATATCATGGTTAGGCACACCAAAGTTACATTGTCCAAATAGACCTGGCCCTAGTCATATCATATAGACCTTGATCCTAGTCATATTCATATAGACTGATCCTAGTCATATCATATAGACCTGGCCCTAGTCATATCATATAGACCTGATCCTAGTCATATCATATAGAAGCCTGTGCCACATAGTCATATCATATAGACCTGACTCCTAATGTCATATCATATAGATTCTGCCCTAGTCATATCATATAGACCTGATCATCCTAGTCATTATCATATAGACCTGGCCTAGTCATATCATATAGACCTGATCCTAGTCATATCATATAGATCTGGCCCTAGTCATCATCATATAGTCCTGGTGTCACTAGATATATCATATAGACATGAATCCTATTCCCTACCGTCCCTACCTATCATATACTATACCTTGATTCCGGTAGTGCATATTCAATTATGAAGACACCTGGGCCCGAAGTAATCATTATTAGACGTGGCCTCCTAGTCACCTCACCATACATAAGACCTGGCCATAGTCATTATCGTCTAGGACCTGCAACTAGTCATATCGTTTAGACCAGGCCCTAGTTCATATCGTTAGACCTGGCCCAAGTCATGGATCGCTAAGACCTGGCCCTAGTCATTATCTTATATAAAATGACTGCTCTCTAGTCATAATTGTCATATAGGACCTGATCCTAGTCATATTCATTAGACTGGCCCTAGCATATCGTAGCCACCTGATAGAGCCCCCCCTGATCATATCGCCTAGACCTGCTAGGTGCATACATATAGCCTATAGTTCTCTCGGAACTATCACCGCCGCGTCCTCCGCTTCTCCACATGATGCTTCCAGTTTTGAGGCCTCGCATCCGTAACACAAGACCCATGTGCTCCTGAACCTGACGGGAGCTGGAGGGAACGGCACCTCCGTACCTTCAGCTCTGATTCAGGCCCTACACCCAAACAATGGGGCCACTGCGCGTTCATCCACCTCTGGCCTTGCTCGGCCTCCCTACCCTGAGGAAGTACAGTTCCCGCTCGAGCCCCAGTCCAAAACTGTTCGCTGCTTTTCTGGCACGTCCCAATGGATAGGAACAAAACTCCCTCACTGACGCCAGGTCAGCGGAGTTCAATCACCACCTTCCGGAGACACCTGGAAACCCCACCTTTCTTTCTAAGGAATACAACTAGGATAGGATCCACACATAGTCAATCCTTTCTAACCCCCCCCCCCCCTTAAAAGAGTTAGATGCACTATTGTAAAGTGGTTGTTCCACTGGATATCATAAGGTGAATGCACCAATTTGTAAGTCGCTCTGGATAAGAGCGTCTGCTAAATGACTTAAATGTAAATGTAAAATCATATGGACCTGGCCCTAGTCATATCGTATACCTGGCCCTAGTCATATCATATGGACCTGGCCCTAGTCATATCATAGACCTGGCCCTAGTCATATCATATGGACCTGGCCCTAGTCATATCATATAGACCTGACCCTGCTCATATCATATAGACCTGGCCCTGCTCATATCATATGGACCTGACCCTGCTCATATCATATAGACCTGGCCCTAGTCATATCATAGACCTGGCCCTATTCATATCATATAGACCTGACCCTGCTCAATTCATATAGACCTGGCCCTAGTCATATCATAGACCTGGCCCTAGTCATATCATATAGACCTGACCCGAGTCATATCATAGACCTGGCCCTAGTCATATCATATAGACCTGGCCCTAGTCATATCGTAGACCTGGCCCTAGTCATATCATATGGACCTGGCCCTAGTCATATCATATAGACCTGACTCTGCTCATATCATATAGAACTGGCCCTATTCATGTCATATAGACCTGACCCTGCTCATATCATATAGACCTGGCCCTAGTCATATCATATGGACCTGGCCCTAGTCATATCGTAGACCTGGCCCTAGTCATATCATATAGACCTGACCCTAGTCATATCATTAAGACCTGTCCCTAGTCATATCATAGACCTGGCCCTAGTCATATCGTAGACCTGGCCCTAGTCGTATCGTAGACCTGGCCCTAGTCATATCGTAGACCTGGCCCTAGTCATATCATAGACCTGGGCAGTGTTGATCATGTGTTTGTGCTGTACATGTCACATACTGTAGAGAAAAGCTCCTCAAAAGAGAAAAGGAACCAAGCAGACAAGGGTAGAAGGGAGTGGTCTCCGCATTTGGAATTCCCCTCCACCGTCTCCTGCTCCTCCTTCGATTCCTCATCTTGCAGCATAACAACAGCTTGACTCACGGAGCCTGGAAATGATCCTGTTGGACACGTCTCAGCCCGCGGCATGCAGGTTTGTGTGACAGTCTGACTCTGGACTCACGTTTCCATTCCCCATCTCGTGACCAAGAAAGGCCATGCTCCCTCGTTTCCCTCCCCCCCTTTACTTTCTAATCTCTCGTCCCGTGCAGCTGGAGCACTTTTGAGGAATAGTTGACCAAGTAAGGTACACACACACGTATAACGTATACACAGAGCTATGAGGTCAGGTTGCCCACCCACCACTGCGAGACAAAACAGCTGGAACTTATCACGCTTCCTTTGGAACCTAGACATTCCAATAGTCCTCTGTATGACC
>NC_036853.1:3217745-3220985 GCF_002910315.2 Salvelinus sp. IW2-2015
GTATGACCCATCTAGTCATATGTGCCAAACACGGTTTGTACTCTTCACAACAGAACAGACAAAAAGCTCAGTATCTTCAAAACAAACCACCAGCGCTGAATATTGTGGCCTGGGGATGAGATATTGCTATGTTACCAGGCCGACATCTAAACATTCACTGACCACCCAGCACAACAGACCGTCACTGTGGCACACGCATGAAGAAACATTCATTCATCACAACACAGTCTCACACAACAGTCTCACACACAACACACACACACAGTCCACACACAGCACACACCACACACAGCACACACACTCACCACACACACACACACACCACACACAGTCTCACACACAGCACTCACACACACACACACACACACACAACACACACACACACACACACACACACACACACACCACACACACACACACACACACACACACACACACACACACACACACACACACACCACCAACACACACACACACACACACACACACAACACACAGCACAGAGATACACAGTCATGGCCATCCACGTGCCTCTCTCATTCTAACAAACAACTGCAGTCTTGGAAGCGTCATGCCCTTCTAAAACATGTGGGCTATTGTAAGGGCCTGAATACAACTCATAAATCTATGCCATAGCATCAGTCATTAATCAGTCTAGGTTCATGAAAATACTTCCTTTGTAATGCAAACTAAATGCAGAGGCCAAAGCATACCTGACCAAAGAATGACACCGGGAAGGCGTTGTGAAAGGGGTTGCTCAAACAATTTTATAAATGAATGATATATACCCATTGATTCTTAAAGAATATAAACGCCTCAGTTCAACTGTCGTGCCCCTTCAGAACCCAAATATAAGCTTGTTTTAGTCCAATGTTTGTAAACAAAGTAAATGTAAACAAACACTGTATAGCCTGAAAACATTATTAAAATTATACTTTTGATAGCATGATTGGTCAGTCCTTGCATCCAGAGCCATGTGTATGAATTTGAGAGTGATTACATTTCTCCAGCACCATCCATCAGCTTTTTACCAAAACAGTGGTGGGGGCTGTTGTTATTGTTTCAACTGCTGATTGGCCCTTTAAGGTTAAAGGTTAGACAGAGTTGAAGCTTTCCAGCTATTATTTATTTCTAGCTAGGAACAACTGTGTATTCCCAATACCCTGTTGGGTTGCTTCAGGCAGAGCAGTGTTCAGCTATGTATTTTTCTGCCCCTTTCCCAAGGGATGACTTTAATATGGTCTATTGTTTAAAAAAAACTATAATCTGACCTTTTATGCAGCTTTAGGGACACAGCACTTGTTGCACATATTAAAGGAATGAGTTTGCTTGGGTAGATAAGGTTCAAAGGTTATGGAAGGGTGAGAGTTGTGAGAGCTCAGCAGGACTATGACATTTTCAAGGGAGAACTTTCAGTGTTTAATTAAAAGTCGTTGAGGAATAAGGGTTTGAAGTGTCTGTCCTACATCTAGGAGATATAAGAAAGCTCAGGAAATATTGTAGTTTTAGGCACAAAACTACCTCCATACTTCCATAAATGTTTTCAACTGGTTACCCTCAGACATACTGTGACACTTACATCAATACACTCTAGGGGGATATTATTAAAGGTTCTTTCACTCAGAAATACTCCTACTGTGATAATATATTCACTCCTCCGTTGGTATGTGTCTTTAATGCATTCCTTATGTAGCCAAAATGGCTAACTTTAGCCCAAAAGTGTAAAAGTACATGAAACTCAAGCCATTTTCAACATTCCCTTTAAGAGGCTGTACACGTGGGCAAGCATGCTGACTTGGTTGCCATGGTGGCAGGGGAAGGGTAATGGGTCGTCACTAGTTACCACAGCCACAAAGTCATAAACCCTGCCTATTTCTACAATTTATCTTCTTAAAAGGTGATTTGAAACCTAACCCTAACCTTCACCCTAGCCTTAACCACACTGCTAATGTTATGCCTAAAACTAACCTGAAATTAAGACCAAAAAGCTAACAAAAATATATATAAATAATTAATGCTATTTTACGATATAGGCCATTTTGACTTTGTGGCTGTGGTAACTAGTGGAAAATGGTAATGGGGAGTTCAATCATACACAGAGCCGCAGGGAGTTGATTGACAGCTCTGACATACGCTAGATTGTTAGAGCAGTTAGAGCTAATTAGCACTCAGGGCCTGTCCTCTGTTTATCCACAGGCGACCACTTTGACTGATTGTCAGTCAGTCAGTCAGGTAGAGTAGCATGTACCGACAGTATCTAACTTATGGAAATGAATGTGTGAAGCTCATTTAGCTGTATGCTTTAGACCTTATAAAGGAGGTTTCAAGTGAAGTTTACCATCTTCCATGATGTCGACTAAGACGATAAAGTCAGGAAAAGTGGTTGTACACAAAGGGGGCGGGGGAATACCTACTAGTTCCATATTGTGGTAGTTATTTTGTGTCACGCTAGCTTTGAGGACAACAGTTCACCCAAAGTCCATATCAGCCTACAAATAGGTCAGGCTGTACCAGAATAAGCTCTACTATCTCAAGTCAATTTTGCTTTTGGGACAAAAATATTGGCGCAATAATTGGAACGCTGCACCTATTAAAGTATCAATTGCCTTATCAGTTTCCTCCAGTTCTGTAGAGTCAGACGAAAAACATGAGCAAATACTGTGTGTATTGTGTTGGAAATACCAGGGGAGCTGACGTCAATGTCTCAAGAGTTATTCAACCAATGTCTGTAAATGCAGTCTCTCTGTCATTGCTTTCAAAATGTCTCCAATGTAAGTTGCCAGTGTATTCCCCTTATAGAGGCATTCTAAAATAGGTAGAACACAGTGTGCTCTTATTATGCGTAATGTAAATTCTCAAGGGTCTCTGTCTATCATCTAACGATAAAGCAAATGCATAGCTGGTGCCCTGAGTAGTATTGAAAATCATACCGTCTGTATTTCAAAATACCCCAGTATATGGTTTATACAGATTTATACAAATATACATATACATATACACAGACACACAAAACCACACACAACATTCCATAAAGTAACAGGCTCCATCCCAACACCTATCAGAGATGGGTGGCAATCTCTGGATCGGCCAAGCATTATTTTCACATTTCCAATCCCCAAATGATCTCTAATCAGCCCTACGCCCAAGCTCAACCAAAACATTTATCATTCACTAACACCATAACCGTGTGTCAGCTCAACCAAAACATTTATCATTCACTAACACCATAACCGTGTGTCA
>NC_036853.1:3222055-3222606 GCF_002910315.2 Salvelinus sp. IW2-2015
CATTTATCATTCACTAACACCATAACCGTGTCTCAGCTCAACCAAAACATTTATCATTCACTAACACCATAACTGTGTCTCTCCTCCCGTTGAGCGGGCTATTGATTTATAAGTTGGCCACACCCCTTTAAATGGCAGTCACTCCTTTGATTCATCGACTCTGAGTTTACCCAATTGTCTGGTGACTCGTCTGGTGAAAGCTTAAAGACAACGATTAAAAGGGATGATGAAATGGGAAATTGTCTATTTGCAAACTGTAGCCCGTAGCAACAACACCAGACAGCATTTGATTGCAACAGAACTGGTATTAAGCAAGAGGAGTGACTGGTGATGGCTTAACTCTTACACCAAGAGGTTTGAACATCTTGTTGAGGTTGCTAGGTGATGTACTTATTTTGTGAAGCAGTTTTCATCTGCTTTACAGTGAACGCATTGAAACGACAAAATAAATACAGTTAAAACATTCTGGCGAAGTAGGGTGTCTGGGTAGTGCACTGCAGAGGACTGTTAGCAAAGGAATGTTTTAATGTCACCCCCCCCCCCCCCCCCCC